>NC_140909.1:33405186-33457791 GCF_045865225.1 Trachurus japonicus | reverse complement strand
CATATGAATGTGGTGCAGTGGTCAACCGTAGAAACAGAACTGCCCTTTGGGATAAATAAAGTAATCTCAACTCAACTCAACTTAAATGAGGTACAAACAAGTGAAGCAGAAAAATTAAGCCAAGACAGTTTCTCAAAGGGCCACTTGAGTCTGGCTCAAAAAGCCAAGTACAAAAACAAAAATAGGCTCACCCAAAAATTATATCAAAGGGATATTTCAACATTTTGGCAAATTTGTCCATTGCCATAATCCCTATAGTCATAGGGGTAGGTTTGTTACCTTTAATTGTTGGTACAAGCTATTTTTAGATCAGCCGGGCGGGCCTACAAGCTGCTCAGCTAATGCTACGGAGACTCATGTTATTTCTGGGCTTTCCCTCAAAACTCATCAAATACAAAATCCAACAACTCCAAAACGCTCTCGAGGACAAGTTGTGACCTGCACATTCACCACGCTATGAAATAATAATGGAACGTTACGAGACAGAGTTGTTTTCAAGGTAAATGCAGCGTTTTAAGTGGGCCAATGGGAGTACGGAGCAATTTGTAAGAGTTTCACTCCTATATCTACACTACATGTGCACTAGTAGGCCCCCTACGCCTGTCCATTTACTCTAAAGAGTCGAGTCACAGAGTCGAGTCTGCCTAAAAGGACGTGAAGAAGAAGAAGAACGTCATATCAACTTGAGTCGCAACAATAGACTGTATATGAAAGAGGTCACAACTGATAGTTGTTTGATTCAGTGCCAGTTCAAGTTGCCTTGTTTATTCACCTCCTGTCCAGTATATTCATCCAGTGATGTGAGCTGTGAGGTGCCCTAACATTTCTGTTTAACCCCAGAATATACTGTTTGCATTTTTCAAAGTATATGAAGATCTTATTCATCAATAATATCAATGATGTTGGTCCTCCTAAATATGTGTACTTCCCAGTTAAGTTATACTAAAATCAAATATATATTCAGGTCTAAAATAATATATTGTCTACTGTTTTGTAATGATAGAAACAAACACAGGAGTATGTCATTTGATTGATTTACTTGTCAACTGCATAGCATACTTCTCCAATTTTCTCCATGTCTGGTGTCCATCTTTTATCCGAGTGTGTGTGTGTCAATAGGCAATGGTTATGGCCAGTTTAAGCTCCCTTGATCATCAGCCACTGAGAGAGGACTTTTTTTAAGTTAATTTCAAAGGAGGTTAAATCAACTGGACTTAGTTATTTGTCTAGGAAGACGTTTCACCTCTCATCCAAGAGGCTTCATCAGTTCATGTACGCAACTGACCAGGCTGGGACTGGTCCAACTATCTGGTGTGGAGATCCAGTATTTAACCTCTTGTGTGGGCGTTCACAAGGGTGATGAAGTCACTGGTTCCCTTTTGTGCTCCAAGTGCCAACGACAGTCGTTTAAATGACTGTCTTTGATGGAAAGTTGGTTTCGACTTCGTTAGTGCCCTATGTTGTTATAACGACAGTCGTTGGAGTCACTTGCCACTTGTGAACAGTAGTTGTTCTTTGAGGCTAGATTGTTGAATCTCCTGGGAAGGGATGAAAGGGCAGCATTGTAAATTGGAGATAGGTGGTGTCTGAGGCCACCTCCCCTGTTGAGGGATGGTTTCTCTACTTTTACATAGATGGCTTCTTTAACTCCTCTTTCAAACCATCTGTCCTCTCTGTCTAGGATTTGGACATTGCTATCCTCAAAGGGGTGGGCTTTCTCCTTGAGATGTAAATGGACAGCAGAGTCCAGGACTGAGGAATTATCTCTCCTGTGTTGAGCCATGCGTTTATGCAGTGGTTGTTTTGTTTCTCTAATGTAGAGGTCTTTGCATTCCTCGTTGCATTGGACTGCATACACCAGATTGCTTTTGTGGGTGTGTGGTGTTTTGTCCTTGGGATGTACCAGTCTGGGTTTGAAATACACAGGGATATGGTGTTTGTTAAAGATCATCATCACCCTTGTGAACGCCCACACAAGAGGTTAAATAGTGAGTCTCCACACCAGATAGTTGGACCAGTCCCAGCCTGGTCAGTTGCGTACATGAACTGATGAAGCCTCTTGGATGAGAGGTGAAACGTCTTTAGACAAATAACTAAGTCCAGTTGCTTTCGATTTAACCTCCTTTGAAATACTATGACCTGGGCAAATGAGAATATGCACCGGCTTTTTTAAGTTAAAACTCTTTGTGGAAAGTTCAATAAAACTTTTTGTTGCCTTATTTACCACCAAGAGCTGAATAAGGAGAGTGCTGGCACTTATTTTTTCCACTTAAAGCACTGGGTAAATGCATGGGTAAATGCAAAGCCCGCCGATGCACGTTCCCATCGGGGGCAGTCGTTTTTCCACAAAGAGTCTCTTTTTGGCACAACACCCGCTATGCATTCACCTCAAAAACAATTCTGTCTTGTAACGTTCCATTATTATCTTGGTGAATGTGCAGGTCACAACTTGTCCACAAGAGCATTTTGGAGTTGTTGGATTGTTTATTTGATGAGTTTTATATATGGGGATTATGGCCATGCATGGGCAAATTTGCCAAAATGTTAAAATATCCCTTTAAAGGTAGGGTTGGGGATCCTAGAAAAACGGTTCTAGCTGGCCACATTTTGAAAATACACAAGTCAAAAGTCCAAGCCCCTTTCCTCAGACTTCACTCTACACGTGGTACATTGGATCACTGATATTTTTTTTTCTGCGGTCCTAACTCGTTGATGTCACTATTTTAGTAAAATGATAAATGTTTGTAAAGGTCACTCAGTAAAACAATATTTTATCATTTTAAAGCAGAAGTAAGCGATCCGGTCATTTTGGCTAACTTCTTGTCAGCCGATGGAGTTAGCAGCCCCCAAGTGATTGCCATCGGAAGATATAACTATTTAAGACTTATATTAACACAAATATTCCGCTTACTTCTGCTTTAAGCCTGCCACACACATAAAGATAATCGGGCAGATTTTGCCCCGATTTTCCCCCTTCCGACCACGGACAGACACCGCCCGATTATCTTAAGGTCTTAAGATTATCTTATAAGATTCTCTTGTAGTGTGTGGTGTGTTAAGAGTCAAAATTCCCCCGACAATCGGCTCGGAAAACGTTTGGCGCCGATAATCGTAAGTATTAAACATGTTCAATATTTACGATTATCGGGGCCGACTTCGGTGGTCGTTTCAATCAAAAGTCATCTTGTGTGTGGAAAGCCGGTGTTGTGCTGAGAAGTGCCTGCTTGCCGAGCTCTGCTCACCGAGCTCTGCATGCTGCTGCTCGCGGCAACAAGCCACTTCTCCACACAACACCGGCAACCTCACAGAGAGCCACGGTGCAGCCCTGGCATTACATGAGGTTCACACAGACATTCACACATTCACAGGAGATTTCCTGATAGCCGATAGCAAAGACAGTAGCGCTCGTAGCCGGCAACAGCCGGCAATACAGCAGCCATGTTTAAACGATCATGTGACCGCCGCTCACAGCCCGTCATGTGACAGCGCACGGCTCCCTATTGGACAGCCGCTTGACTGCTCGGCGTCCGGAGCCACAGACACAGACACACACAGATGGGGTCGTTGTAAAGGCTGAAGTGTCCCGCTTTCATTAAAAAAAAAATTACGTCGCTCTCATTGTCCATTCCGGAAATAGACCCGAAAGAGTAGCTACAACGACACCCCTGGTATCGCTGCTGATGCCGGATTGTTTTCTGACCAGAGGGTCAAGATTCTGAAAAATCTTAATGTGTGTGGTGTGTTGTGTTTGGAATATCGCAGCACACCACACACAATACGATCAAAACTGTTCAATCACAGATTTTTTATCTTCATGTGTGGGGTCTCTCACAGATAATAAATCTGTTGAGATTTATAAAATCTTTATGTGTGTGGCAGGCTTTAAGTACCCCTGCAATTAGGGTTGGGCACCGAAAAACGGTTCCAAATAGGAACCGGTTCCAAACGTCCGGTTCCGGAATCGTTAAGAAGAAATTTCGATCCTTTTTTTCGGTTCCTAAATGTCCGCACTAGTTTGTTTGTTTTACTCCGCTCGCACTAGTTTGAAGTAATTTGACCCGCCCCGCACCACCGCATCTATTTTCACAACCATCCCCGCTGCTATTAAACGTCAGACTGCGGCTTTTTACTTTGAAAAGGCAGACAGAGGCGCTGTGTGTTGCCAGTAGCTTGTCAGTGTGGAGCTCGTGAGGAGTGGGAGAGTCACAGTGCAGTGCGAGTGCAGCGCGAGTGCAGCAGACCGGTCTGCTCTCAGTGAAACCAACCCCGCTCTGCTGATGCGCCCAGCCGCCGTCTCACCCGGTTCCCTCACACCTCCGCTGGCTTTCCCTCTGCGCGCCCCTGATAACACACTCTGGACTTCATCATCAGTGTTTTTAATGACCAGCCCCACTGCGCCCCGCACCACAAATAAAGTAAACATTTGTTGACCCGCACCGCGCGTCACTAGTGTACAGACCTCCTCAGCCTGAGAAGGCAGACATGATTATCTTCTTAAACAAAAAGTGTTTTTGATTTGTCATCATGACTGCTCCAGTGTTTGTTTTATTTTGTTGCATTATACAGTCACCTGTTCTGCAGCTCTTTGTATGTTAGACTGCTTGCCAAGTTTCAGTTTTATAGTTACAGTTAGGGACCCTTTTAATTTAATACCATAGTTGGCAAAATCTATTTTTTGAGGCCTTTTGGAGGTCTTACAAGCTGTGTAAGATGTATGTTTGAAGTCCAAGCATGCATGCAAAAATGGCCTGTGTGAAGAGTTTGTCAAATAAAAAAATATCCTGTGAAATAAGTTGTGACCTGTTGACCTGCACCTCAAAGAATCGGAATCGAGAATCGTTTAGAACAGGAATCAAAATAGAGAATCGGAATCGGAATCGCTAAAATCTAAACGATGCCCAACCCTACCTGCAATACAGGTCAAATACTCCTGATTGAGAAACACTGACTACAGTATAATCCAAGCCAGGTTAGGTATGACTACAAGCTATGCATTTTAATATCTTCCATATGCCTAAATTTAACTAAAACAGACACATTTTCCTGATATATACTCATGTTCAGCTAACTGCTCATATAAAAATTATTTTCCACCGGGGGCAAACACAGACAGCATCCAACTTCCCAATGCTTACTCATCAACATTCACAAACTTTTACCACAAAGTCTGGTTTAACAAGTCTCTCTCCTCCATTACTGCGTGTGTTTTCAACTCCCACCGCACATCGACTGCAGCTCAGCATGTTTCCTTAAAAGAGAAGAAGCTGTAAGTGCTTATGAGCCGAGGCGCAGAGGGAGAGACAGACCTGTAGAGTGACAAAGGGCAGGCAGATGAACAGAGCAAGTGGAGGAGCTGGCTGAGCATCTTTAGTGTTTGAGTGCTCAGGTGGGAAGAGCAGGAGAGCGACTGGGCTTTGAGTTACTTCATCACAGAGCTACTGCCACTTGCTGACAATGAGAGCGTTGCTGGGACCCACAAAACTGCTGGCTAGGCAGAAATGGGTTCCTTTTGTTCTATTCAGCCTAGTGGAGCAGCAATAAACCTTCCAACCTTCCCCAGTGCTGGGCGCAAGAAGAATAAAAAAAAAAGAGAGAGCGAGAGAGAGAGAGAAAGCTTCTTCTGCTTTTGCAGCGGGTACCGAGAAACGCTTGGGTTGAAAAGACGTTTTCACTTTGAGGATGAGGAGAGCGGTGGATGAGAGAAGGGAGGTGAGATGGATATTATCATATTGGAAAAGCCAAGCTGGCAGAGGAGGTGGGAGGGAGGGAGGAGAGGATGGTTTGATTGTGCTCGGTGAAAAATGAAGTAGTAAAGACGGGACAGAGGGAATGTGTGATTAGATTTGGTTCGGGTGGTAGAAATAGTTGTCTTTTAGCTGGCTGAATGGGAGGCCTGTGTTATAATGGGAAAGAATGTGCATCGGACGAGGGCTCTAATAGGGCCTTCAGAGAGGATTCAGAGCCTCAGAACAAATCCTCAGTCACAACGGAGCACAGGTCGGCACTGAGCCGGTCAAGGCTCTGTCCGTCTTGCCAAATTTAATTACACTCGCAGTGTGGCGGTCTGACTCACACAACACCTCATCGCAAAAATAACTTTCAGCCTCCCGCCACTCTGCTCGGCTGTAGATTTGCATCCGAATGTCTCTTTTATGACTCTTAACAATACTCTGTATTTGAAGTGACATGAAAGGTCTGGAATTTCAAATAAGTGACTGGAGGTTTATACGTCTGAAATACATGTCAAAATATTCACTGTATTTCAGACTGTAAAGAAGAAATACGGTTTTGTATTTGTGAGATTGTGAGATGGCAACATCTAAAACATCTGCTACCTGAACAGCAGCATCTCTCTCCAGAAACAGTATCCTATTACTCTGGATGAGCCACAAATCTCACTGTAAACAGAAAGTTATAGAGCCACAAATCCTCTCATGCAGGAGGTTATGGTCAGAGGATGGGTCGACGCTGACTTCTACCTGGGAGACAATTGCACATTTGTTTGTTCTTTTTTTTTCTTTTTTTTTACATACAGTAAGTAGCTGTGATCTATGTGATGAATGGGCTTCTACGAGGGCTGTCACTTTTTAGAAAAATTCGGTTCGAACAAATATTGAATGACCGTTCGGATAAATTCAAATTCCTTGCTATTTGGAGAACCTGTTCTTCAAATTAAACCAGTCTCTGTGTGGTTCCATATCACCACCTTCCATAAAGAACATCCCTACCTCAGCAACTGAAAAATTTAATGTAATAGTTTCAGTCAGTATATCTGACAAATGGGTAGGCATGAGCGCGGCCAAGTGCCTTTAATGCACAATTTGCTTAGTCCGAGCACACCTCTGTGCTGCATGAGCTGAATGGTGCATGTCATAGCCCCCATAGGAAGACGACAATACACAATCAAGTAGCTCCATTTAGCCTGTTGTTTGGCCAGCATGCTGTGCAACAATTAAACCTGCAGGTAAAGTGAGAGAGAGCAAGATATAGACTGACTGACAGAGAGAGAGAGAGAGATAAAGAAGCAGGGAGCGGGGGCACAAAAGGCAACCCTCAAGGTCACCTTTAACGCACAGCAGAGGCAGCGTGGATCACAGAGTAGGTGCTTGAATAGAAATGAGTGCACATATACACCAGTGAAGAAAGTAGTAATATCACAAAGAACACATTATATTATGTATTACAGGACTGAATTCAAAACTTCACCTCAAAGACCCCCATTATGAGGATAATACGAGATATATTTCTTGTATGTGAATTCCACAGCTGCGTATTTCTACCAGTCTTGCAAAAAAAATGGACAGCCAGGGCTTCAATTCAAGTCATACTGTATATATAAGAAAAGAAAGCAACCTGAAAGCTGTTCAGCACAGAGAGCCAGAGCTAGCACAACCACTAACACTGTATCAGTCAATAGCAGTAACAAGCTACTGTACATCATCACCAGTCTGAGGCTGGGTCTGGTAAAACATGCCAGTGGAGGAATATCAAATGTATGAAAAGTTTAAGTAGTAGGTCATTCATATAAACTATGTTACTACGCCATATTACAATATTGGATAATTATTTCTGGGGAGAACATATGCAAGCAGAACTTTAATGCTGTAGTTGGTTATTTTAATATAATTTCAATGTTATTAATTGCTTATAATAAAGTTAATAAAGTCTAAAGAAAAAAAAAAGTCATATCTTTGACAGTTTGAGCTGAAATGTTGAATTGATTTTTTTTTTCCAGTTTTATTATTTCTCATGATCTATTAAAGCTACTTTTCTGAATCACTGCAGCTTTCATGTACTGTACTGTAGGATGACACAGTTTTGGTCTCAGCGATAAAAAAAAAAAAAAAATGTTTCCCACAAATTACCACAAACTCTGACAGCAAAATTCGGTTTGCAGGAATTGCATTTGAAACTGGGTTACATTTTCTATTAACATAATGAGGTTATGTTGTTAATTTCAAGCTGTTGTTAATAAACGCAATGCTTCATTGAAAAAAATATGTTGCCTCTGAGAATAATCCGGGCTGCCATTACATTATGTTTCCTGAAATCGCCTCTGCTTTTCCATTTTAGTTGAATAGAAACACAATTTCTAGCAAACCGGAGTCCAATATGGAGCTGTTTCTCAGGGCAGAAGAACTGCCTGCTTTGTTTACTGGGTTTTAGGGGACTAGCTTTCTCAGTTGAAGGGCCCTTTACTTCACTCTCCCATTGTGTACGTTTTTTTCTTTTGTCTTGACTCCAAGCGAATGTACACACACACACAGTTACCCACACGCTCACTTTGGCTGCGCGTTTTTACAGAAGTGAAAGCTTTTACCTTCAGAGGAATGGGAGGAAAAATCAATGCTGCCTGCCCTTTTTAAAAACAATTCACAGTCGTCCGGTTTCTCAGGGGGCTGTGGGGGAGAGAGAGAGAGCTGCCACCGCTCGCTGAAGTCCTATACTCCCCAGTAACATTCAGTCCAGTGCAACAAATTCAATAAGACTCCTTGAAACAGCCAAGAAAACATTACCTGCTGTATGTTCAAATTATTACTCTGAGTAAAAAAGATGTGTACCCGTCTCTGGCAGTCTCGCTGCAGCTCAGTTACAAGGCCATGACTTCTAGATTTTAGTGCAGCAGCCACAGTTAGATGCTGTATGTTTATCTACCTCTAATTCTACTCTATCCTCAGCAGGCTTGTAGCTGATTAGTACTTCATACTCATCTTGCAGACATAACACATGGAAGGTCATCTCTCTGCCCTGAGCGTCCGAGGAGGACGTTGCATTATTCCATCCTTCGACTCGCCTGCTCATCACCTGCTGACTTACACTAACAGTGGAGTAATCTCACACTGATCTTCACTTCACTACACCTCATCAACAGCCCTCTACAAACAGCTCTGAGTGAGATGAAAATTCATCTCTGGGTTTAATTTAAAAAGCGACGGCGCTCAGTAATCCATGGAAGTAAAGTTGTGCTGAAAAGGAGCTACGGGTCTAAAATGAAGAGGATTAGAGATGGATTACCTGTGTTCTGACTCGTGGATGGAGAATATGACTCCCGACGTGGAGGACTTCTGCTGGATGGAGGCCAAGAAGGTAAACTCACTTTTACTTCTGAACAGCTGCACCACTTTCTCTGTGATGTGTGCCGGGGCGTGAACCGCTCTCCCAACATCTGAGGAGACAAAGTAAAGTGGAAAGAAATCATGAGCTTGTGTAAACCCTTTACACGGGCCGGGCGCTGTCTGCCTCCTCTGTGTGCACTTGCAACACATTATGTTGGTTGAACCACATGGTGAAACACAGAGTAGCACCTTTTACACTTGGAAAACATCTCATAAGTCTGGCAGCCTGTGTTTGAAAGCATAAAAAAATCTGTGCAAATGGGCTTCATACAAATATTTTGCGCTTTTAGACAGAAAATGCGTGTTTGTATACACTACAGAGAACTTTATATCCTCAAGAGAAAAGAAAGCAAATCATAAAAAATACAGATTCTAGTCCAGCTATGTCTGGACAAAGCTCTACTTCAGAGCTTTGTTCACTTTTAAATTATTCTTTCAATGCATGACGGTTTCTGTCTTTGTAGTTCTGGCCATCATCTTGATCATTCATGACAACTTTGTACTCACTAAAGTAATTGCTGAGGTATTGGAAACTGTGACATTGCCACAACAGGAAAAAACAAAACAAAACAATACAAGCAGTCAACAACAGAACAACAATGACATAAAGTAAAGGCAGCAGCAAGAAACAGATTAAAAAAAAAGACAGTGGAGCATTTTCTTAGTATAAAAGCCACAATATGCAGCATTAACTAGAGCAGGACTGGTGTTAAATTTCTCATATTTTGTATTCCAGCTTTAATATTGATTCCCTGCTATTCACCAGCAGTGTTTTTCATTCTTGTCAACATGCAATAACAAGACCTTAAAGGCTTAAAGGCGTTATTGTGCAGATGATGATGATGGAAAAAATGTCAGTGTGTTCAAGGACACCACAACTCATGATAGCTGACAACAGACATTTTGCTTCTTTACACAACGTTGCTTGTTTTCCCTTCATTTTTTTTTTAATACAAAAGCCGGTCTACTTACCAATCAGTACAAGTTGATTTCATGGTGTGTGAAAATTACATAAAGCTAGTGGCTGCCTGGAAGCTACGAAAACATAGCGTGGCATGGATAATTGTCTGCCACCATTAAGTTTACTCGGCTGTTTTTATTATGAGAAACGCTGGTGGCTTTCCAGTTAGGCCATTCACCACTGAAATGGAAATACATTTTATTTACAAACTGTCTCCAGAGGATGAATCTTGCTGTATCCCCCTGATTTTTTCCACAATAGGGCCACCATCAGTTTGACATTTGCAGCTTAAATGTCTCAGTGGGTCAATGGATGGATTGCCATGGAATTTGGTATACAGACATTCACTCATATGCTATAAGTTAGCATTTAGCTCAAACCACAACAGTCAAGTATGTACAACCTGACAAAGTTGTAGCATAACAGTGTGTTAGTCTTGTTTCCTGATGATTGTGCCCACCAGCAAACGTGGGCAGAGTACCAGACAACCAATTACTTAAACAAAACAATGCAGCACAACTCTGCCGTTTCTAGGAATTGCTCATTAATGCTAATGAAGGTAGTCCCTACAAGATGAGGGATGCAAGCATTGTGTGTGTGTTTATTTGCTCATCTAAGAAAGGAACGCTAACAGTTAACATCTGAGCCACCAGACCTGAGGTCAGATTGGAACAAGAGGCTCCTGTGGTTCCACCCTCACAGCTGTACGGGACAGACAGTCTATTGGCTGCCTCAGCACAGGGCTTTTAAATCTCCCCGGGGTGACAGTGGCCTGCCTGCCCTCACACTCAGCCTCCCTGCTGTCACAGCCCAGTCGATGGAGCGCCACTTCGCCCAGTTCTTCAACATGCTGGCTCCCTGTCCACAATCTGCCATTAGATCATTCCCTCAACTCCGCAGAGACACTGTCCCCATTGTTCTGATGAGAACATACTGCCACATTTCAGGTGCTATTTTTGTACCATCGCCTAACCAACAAGTAAAAATGGAGCTGTTTGTTGCACTTCAAGGTAAAATAAAAAATATATATATATATACTAATTCAAACCCCTTTAAATTGCAGCTGCCGTCCCTTGTGTAAGTGCTTAATACAGTCAAGTTCACACTCCTGTGGTCGATACCAACAAATTGTAGCAAAGAGTCCAACTCAAAAGAGGCAGTAAACATACCAAAGTACATAGTTGTGTGCATGTGAGGTTGACTGCAAATGAGAATGGGAGCTGAAATAGATTTTGTCTGCAGTGATTAAGTGCACAACTCAATTCCCTTCAAAGTAGTGCCAAAGCTGGAGTATCCATGATACTGGATACTTAGATACTGAGACTAAACACCAGAATTTCTCATTTACTTTAAGTTCATGTGTACAACAATGTCAAAACTCTCATAGATTTTCACAATAAACAATATTAGCATTATTCCTATCTGGTGTCCCTGGACAACATGTCCAATAAATTCCAGTATCTACATGAGAAAATGCTGAAGGGTGTTTGACATTGTTTCCAAGAATAATCATGTGTGTGTCTTCTGATCTGCCACATTCATGGAATGTAGGTAGGACGGAGGTACAAAAAAGTCTCCTAGTCTCCGAAAGCTCGACGTGTCATGCACCCAAGGGAAAGAGGTCATCCTTTGTAGCCGTCTCCTGTGGCATTATGATACATCACACAGCTCCAGGCCTCACTTCAGGGAGAGGAAAGTCATTATACTGAACATTTCACCACTAGACATCTCTTTTAAGGATAACATAGGTTGTTTTTAACAAATGACAAGTGCTTGAAAACCTGAGTAATAAAGGAAAAGTTCACAAATACAACAAAAGTGAACGAACGAGAATAGATATCTTTTACACGCCAAAAGATTCATTGCAATGTTTTGGAAAAAGACCAGTGGTCCAAGTGTTACGTATTGGGTGAGGCAAATGCTGACAACTTTTCCTTTGGAGAGGGCAGAATATGTTTGAAAAGATATCGGAACCATTTGATGTGATTGTTAATGGTATTGATCTAGCAAATGACAATGAAGAGGAATAAGTAGTCAGTTACATAAACCTTATAACAGGATTAATGAGTACAAATACCTGCAATTATATTAGGTCATTAAATTATGCACAAAATGTTTTATGGCCAAGAAGAGGACGATTGTGATGTGTATGTATTGTTTGTAATTTGGTTTTGTTCTGTTTACAACACTTGTACCACAGCACTTTTGTTAATGGGGCACAGGTCTACATTACTATATAAATACAAGTGTATGTGTATGAAAGAAAGTGTTAATATATTGTTTTGTTGTATATTATATCAAATAATATATATTATTAATATCATATATAGTAAAAATTAAAAATAAAGGGAAAGTCTATGGTTCTAATGCTGATGAACAGGTTATATACACAACAAATAATCCCAAATTACTGACAACACTGTAAACACAGCAGCATGTCCTGTCCTAGTACATGTTCATAAAGAATATCTATTTATTTTTCTAACAATGCAGGAGTTAAATAGACAAGGCCTGGGTGACATCCAAAATTTAGTATATCGATATAGTGCATGCAGTCCAAATTTTTTCATATACATTATTACTACGTTTTTTTCTCCACCCTTGCCAAGGTACAATGTTCAGGAAAGCAAGGCAGTAAAATGAGGATCATATTTGGCAGCAGGACAGATTGTCCAAAACTGTAAAACGATATTCAGTTTTATGTAAAATATTGCACACTGGCCCAACCGACCTTCTGTTGTCAGTGCTCCAGAGAGAGAGAGAAGGTGTGAAACAATACTGAGATACTTTTTGGCTCCTGAAGTCACAGACGCATCTTTTTATAGCTCAACACTTCATCAAACACAGGTGTAAGAAACTGAGGAGTTAAGTGAGCAAGTGTTTCATTTATGACACACACAAACAAGCTCTCACACATGAATTCTGCAGCAGTTAAAACTTAATTGGCCAATAAAAAACAAATTTACCAAAACTGTTCAAACAAACAAAAACATACCGAGTGTGATCGCAGCCCGGCGGTCCACTAATAATGATGCATTGAAAGTATGATGGAAGCAGAACTCAGGCAGTACACCCTAACAGTCTCCTCCGTAGCAATCTCGTGCTTGTAGACATAAACAAACCCATTTACAGTGACAGGAGGAAACAGGTAGAGCGGGAAGGTATGTCTCCCTGCAGACAAGATGAAGCTCAGTGTAGCAGGCAGCAGCCGTCTGTCGCGCCCCCCCTCCTTCTCGATTTTACAGCTCATCACTTTAATCAGAAGCCTGGCGGGTCCTCCCCCAGCTCGGCTAAGTCTTACAGATGCCTTCCCTAACTGGCAGCGAGGAAGAGGAGCTCAGCCGACTAGGTCCAGAGAGACTTCACTCGGCCAGTCAAGTCTGTGTGGACTTCTGTCTGGCCTGATATGGGAAACCCGTGTCACAGTGTCACAGCCAGATAAGCACATTACTGTACTACGCTTAAGTTTTTTTTGCCAAGGGCACAAAGGAAATCAGTGCAGCGTTTTCTGGGAGGCCAGTGTGCAGCAGGTCAGCATATGGTAGGAGCATTTCCCTAAGCATTCACACAAAGGGACAATTCACCACACAGTGGTTTCAAATAATCTACAGTAATCACAAGCAAACAGGGCGGCAAATAACATTTTATAGAAATCCACCACTTTGAATGAAAGACATGGCTCCTTTGTGATGTGTGTAGATTTGAAGTTTCAAATGCAAACTGAGAAAATATCCTTTTGCTGCAACTTAAAGGAGACTTATTATGCCACCTTTCCACAAATTAACATAGTTCCCAGGTGTCTTAAATACATATCTGTGACACTCTTTGGTCAAAGGATCAAACAGAACAGCTGGTTTCAGTGCCTGTCCCTTTAAATGCAAATTAACCACTGCTTGCCCCGCCCCTTCTACTGGTCCCAGGTAGGGGTGGTATTATGCAAATTCGAATCCTAGTTACATCACTGGACGACAACTGATGGAACAGCTGTAAAACCACATGGATTTCAACCTGGAGCCTGAACATTACAGATTGTTTTGTCAATTCTCACATTCTGAGGACCGGAAGGCAAGACAAACACCCAAATCAATGTTAAAGAGCCTTCAAAAAGTGATATTTCCATAATATGTCCCCTTTAAAATGTTATTGAGCCACAGTTATTATAGAGTTCTCTACGCAAAACCCCAAACACACAAATCTGCTTTGCTCACATTCATCTGGATCAACATGTCAGCCATTGCACCTTAACGTCTTCCTCTGTCTGTATATAATGATGTGATTGGCATCTCTAAAGGACATGCCACTCTGCAGTGAGGTCAGAGGTGTCCGTCAGCTATTCTCAAGTACAACAGAGAAAATAGGTTTTGAGGACAATGAAGTGGCACCTGGCTAAGTGGCTAAGCAGAGACAACAAGCACTTGAGATCCTACAGGTCCAGATTGAACGTCAGAGGAAATGACAGTGCTGCAAATAACAGCTATGTTTTATATTGTTGTGCAGCTTCCCGGAGCCCAAGGTTACATCTTCAAATAATTTGTTTTGTTCAACCAACAATTCAAAACCCTAAAGTATTAAATTTAAGATAATATGAAACACAATTCTTTGTCATACCACTTGAGTTTGCAGAACCGGAACTTGCCGCAGAGCTTCGACCATGAATATCAATGACCTCCGTATCAGTGCATGTTCAGTGAACAGACTAAGACTAATCTGGGCGAAGGAAACAGTACACGCACGCAAGTAGTACCACAAACACACACTCTATACTCCGGCGTCAGATCAAAGAGCGCCTCCGCACACTGTACAGCTAGTTTGGCTGTCTCTGTTGGACAGTAGTCATATGTTTACAGTCCCAGCAGCAGCACATTCGCCGTCACTGGCAGCTGCTCAGAGGCTGCTGGGCTCTGGTTACAGCGAGGAACAAGATTAAAAGGTACAAGAAGAGAAGAATAACACATCAAAGTTTCCTGGCATCGGTTGCGGCCAATTAACTAAACCCACAAGAGATAACTAGTTGGCAGGTGACAAACAAGATAAAAGCTGCTTTTCACTGACCATCACGGCTCTGTGATTCCTTCCTCTGGGAAGATGCTGCACATAGAGCACGGATTTTCCATCATCTATACATCCATCCATCAATTCATCAATCCATCCATCTGTGGCCGTCCCATCCCATCTGAAGAAATTGTCCAACAATATGCTGATTGAACAGACTTAGTTTGAATCTGATCATCACGACGGGGGAATAAAAGAGGAGAAATGTCGTAGGCAGTGATTAAAACCTTGTTACTAAACTGGTACTCTACACTGCAGGAGAAAAGATAGAGTGAGAAGAATTCTGCCTTAGGACTTTATCTTCTCCATCAATTTCAAACAGTTATTATCTGTTACAGAAACTGGAGTTGAGACGGGGAATTTGCAGTTGAACGTCGGCACACTTGGCCCAGATGTAAGCTGGCATACAGAGTAGGCTCTATGCCAGACAGATGTTCAGTCCAGTGACCTAGACTGGTCTTTGGACCCAGTTATTTAGGCTTTAGCTAAGCAATGCAATCCCTTCCATGACTGGTTTAGTCTTAATAGACTCTGTAGTGAAACTCAGCCTGACAAAATATTTTGTTCTATCTTATCTTAACTCACATATTGAATCATCATTACATCATACATTTTATGTGAACACTATAGAAGGTGTGTATCCTTTTCTACTGCTTCAGATCCATGTTCTTCCTATGGGAAATGATTGGCTGGCCAATGTTAGTACTGTAACAGGACACCATGGCATGTATGATAATAAAAAGCAGCAGAAAAGGATCTTCATGATAAAAAAAAGCAAGAACAGCAAAGCAAACTAGGAACAACTCCCTCACTTATATCCTCACAATTCAGCATTGGTGGTTGGTTGCTATCACATGATTACTTGGTAAATCAAGGGGGAAATATATGTGAAGAAAAAAAAAAGCTGTATGTTCATTTTTAATCTCCATAGAATGTTACAACCTCTCATGATCATGTTTTTCAGTTTCTTTCTCTCTGATCTTGCAAGAAGCCGGTTGTCTTTATTTCCACACTTCCAGCCCTCCAGTCATCTGTACATCCACACATGACGCTAGCCAGCCAGTCATCCATCCACTACACAGCAGACTGTCCCTGAGGAGCTAGCCTGCTTTCAGCTGCTCAAGGCGGGTCTGCAGTGGAGAGTATAAAGCAAAGAGACTGGACTGCAGAACAGGGGATGGGCTGGAAGTGAAGATAAAGGACTGAGGCATGACTGGAAATGGAACACAAATGCACACACAAACTGTCAAGGATTTGATGTTTTGTTTAAAACTAAAAACTATATGTCAGCGGTAGCAGCCACTAATGGCACTTCACCTTGACAAGAGCTGAAGCACAGATGGCACGAATTTGGTGGTTTTACCATCAAAAGCAAAGTGCAAAGAGCACTAAACCTAGAAAAGCAAGAGCAGACACACAAACAGAAGTCACCAAATAAACAACTGAACAAAGCGTGTTGTGGCATGCGATACAATTTGAGCACAAAGGACGTTTTATAAACCGGCAGAAGCCAAAGAAAGTGAACGGTGTTGGTACAGTAAACAAAGGAGAGAGAGGCTTTGCTGAATGTGGAGGAGAGTGAGTGCATGTCAAGCAGCCTACAAACACAGCAGAGCTCTCAGCAAGACTCTCTCAAGTTGATCTTGGCTTGCATTTGAAGAACTCCGCAGCTGCTGAAAAATTCACAACCCCAAAATGATAAAACATTGATGATCAGTTCAAGTTTTCCTTCCCCTTGCAAGTACATAACCTGACTGTAAACATGAGAACCTACCTGGTAGGTTATTGCCGTGATAGGATGCGTCATGTAGCTAAAGCGACAGGCCGCAGAGGCGAATCCACCTCCTGTGGCCTCTGACAGACTTGACAGCTCTGTATTATTACAGACCGGCACAGCAGAGTGAAGTTTTAATTACTGCAAGTAAGGGAGAAACTCGTAGAAATGAAGTCCATCCATCTGTGAGAGAGAGTCATCCCCTGTCACTTAAAGACACGATGCAAAATACAGCCAGAGGAATATTAGATATCGGTTAGGCTAATGAACTTCCCTTTTGATTTCTTCCTGCTGCGCCAGCATTTGCTTGCTGAACTGTATCTCAAACACATGCACGATAAGGCTCTGAACCCGGCGCTTAACTGTGCACACAGTTAGACTATGTTTGTGTGCATACTGTATGTGTGTGTGGTATAAAATGAGATTAGCACCATAAAAGATGGTGCTGGAGCTGAATGAATTTGAATTGATCATGCTTATGTTGAGCGGCTGCAGCAGCTCAATTAAATAAAAATAAATTAAAACAAACAATGGAAATATACAATGTTGTTACAGTCAATATGATTATTGTACTTTGCTTTCTTTCCAGCCATAAATCACAGGAGGATTTATAGTGGGGGGGAAACAGTTCTGTTGGGAGCAAAAGAATCTACCTCAGACCTTTAAAATGGCCTTAAGTTTTTAGTTTTCTACCACCAGTCCACCTAATGCAGCCAATACTTTACCTCACAAATTCACTGCAGACATTCATTGGTTTATTGTAAATTCAGATTGTTTGCAGTTGAAAACCCACTATAGGCAGAATGGTGCCCAGACAACCAGTCACAGTGAATCAGTGCATGTTATTATGGCTAGTGTATCATAAAATGTGCTGATCTGTATTTTCAACAGGAACAATGGAACAATGAAATCCCACTGGAGTTACAGTAGGGCTGTTGCGTTCAGTCAGGTGGCTCTATACCACGGTATGCAGTATTATCACACCACCCCCTTTCATTTTCTATCTATTTAGCAAATTTGTTTGTTAATTACTAAATTACTAATCTCATTGCAATGTTTCAGGTTTTTTTTGAAGACACTACAAAAATGAGACATATGAGGCACGTGTGAGTTCGATGTCGGCTCGAACTTAGAAGTGGTTGTCCGTGGCTTCAGGCTGGTTATCTGTGGTGGCGCCGCGGTGGGCTTCTTAGTACCGCGGTGATTCATTTTTGCGGTGTGGTGGCAAAAATTTGTTCTCTTGGTTCAATGAAGAATTGAAAGAAAAGAAAAGCTTCACACGTCGGCTGTCTTTCTTGAGTTTTAATAAACATTCATGAATGGAGTCACACACGTACAACTGAACAGCACACGGTCAGTGGGTGAGTGAACTGAAGATGTTCTCAGGCTCACTATCTTTATAGTTCCCAATCACATACCAATAGACAAAATATGGCACCTCCGGTGGTTCTGCCTATAGCTTCACCACCAGGACACAACAATCCCTTGTAAATTTCCACAGGACACTCTGTCGTGGGAGCCTCTCTGTCTGTCACCCTTTAACCTATCCTGAGTGAAACTCTCTGCTGTCTTCAAAGGGATTAACTAAGTACCAAATATCACAATCATGATTATCAAATACTTGTAATATGGGTTAACATCAAAATTTTTCATTACAGCGGTTACCGCAACAGCCCTCCAATCCAGTATTCAGTCTTCAAACTCTATCCCTACTGTATACTGCAGTTGCTGGCTTTGTCTGCATGCCCAGCAGGTAGTGTACACACAACATGTTTACTAGAAACTGTGTTTTAAGATTCTCTGACAGATTTTCAGTGAGGATGTGGCGACCTGTCCCCTATTGTAATTTTGTGCCCCTCAATTTTATTGTCTCTCTTGAATGTTCTCTCCTCTTTGTTGCCGCCAGAGAGAGGATCAGGCTTGATTAAAAAGTTCATGCACAAAGCCAGCGAGCAGATAGACAGCCTTTCTTATTGGTGAAGGCTGTTGGGGCTGTATGTAACCTGCCTGTGCCTGTACATTTATTCAGGCTTAATATTTTCTCAAAAGGTCAACAGAACTCGGAGACAAAAATAACGTCATAAAGTATCAAGTGTCAGTAGAGGAATAATGCTTTAATAATACAGAGGTTTGCATAGTCATGTCTAATGACAAATTGTATCCTAATGTATCACTTGGTGTGAAGTAGCACTTCGGAGTTTAGCAATTGCAGTCATATTTTGTGCTTCTTTGCAGCAAGCCGGTGTTTCTCTAAAAAACAATTTTCCTTAAGAATGTTCACTCTCCAGCACCGTCGGCAAGCCCAAGCCACAAATTACAATCCTTTTTTCTGTTGTTGTCGTTCGTCACAATGGACACACACACAACAAAAAAATCTGCGTAAATGTAAAATCTGTGAATCTGTTTCTCTCTTGTCTACCTCAAAGGGAGCTCAAGTAACAATGGCCCAACTCATTAAACCAGTCGATCATACTGTATCTTTGTGACGTTTGGGGAAAAAAACCTATTCAATAATCACATTAAATTCCAACCAGTTCCTACAAACACTCTTAAACACTCTTCTTAAATAGAAGAAAATTTGACATTTCAAAATATGTGCTGTTCAACTCAAGTTCCCGTGGGTGCTAATCTCTTTCATATTGTGAGGATTTTTGTGTCAGTGTCTGTGTGTGTGAATGTGTTTTGTTAACAACTCTCTAGGCTGAGATCCTATCCATAATCTGCTCCACCCCCCGCAGCTCTACACAGTCCTCATCGGCTGTGGGCAGGTTTTAACACCACAGCTGGCACTCTGCGCTTCATATATACACACACACACACACACACAAATACATGTGTGTGTGTATATATGTGTATATATATAGAAAGAACACAAATCCTCACAGGGGAAAGGTGGACGTGAGCTCATTTAGTGGAGTGCTGAGTGGTTTGAGGTGCTGTATCAGTAACAGTCAGGCCTCCAGTAGGCCCACTGCTGGGAGGTCTGGCTCACTCTGAGGGACCACAGAACTGTACGGCCAGGGCCACTGTGCAGATCCAGAGGAACTTAAAGGATAATTACAGTTTTTTTTACATTCTGGACCTTATTTATAGCATAAAATACGATCATTTACTCACCCAGATAACTTTGGTGTCATTACAAGTCTTTCCGAAGAAATTAGATCCAGCCGAGAGCCGCGTACATGTATATCCGTATAATGCGAGTACACGGGGCAGCGGAATGCAGCCTCTAAATAACACATTATCTGCCGCGAAACTCGTTCATTTCACCAATATTTTGTTATGATACGCTAGTGCTATTCCCCTCTGAGTCCGGGGTTACCTGTTATCAACATCGGTGGTCTGTAGGTTGAACTACTAACCTCTGACCTGGATGATGTCATCGCCGACCGCTGCCCGGCTCATTCTGATAATAATCATTCCGCTTCGGCATTCGGATCCATTTTTAGCGCAACTAGCCCGAGCTTTAGTGAGTCCAGGTTGCGGAGGAACCGTAGCATTAGCGGTAGCAACAAGCCGCGCCGGGCCGCAGTCGGAGATGACATCATCCAGGTCAGAGGTTAGTAGATCAACCTACAGACCACAGATGTTGATAACAGCTAACTAGATAACTCACAGGAGAATAACACTAGTGTATCATAACAAAATATTGGTGAAATGAACGAGTTTCGCGGCAGATAATGTGTTATTTAGAGGCTGCATTCCGCTGCCCTGTAGACTTATATTATATGGATATAGTACGCGGCTCTCGGCTGGATCTAATTTCTTCAGGACGACTTGTAATGACATCAAAGTTATCTGGGTGAGTAAATAATCGTATTTTATGCTAGAAATAAGGTCCAGAATGTAAAAAACAGTAATTATCCTTTAACTTCAACACAAAGCCCCTCCCTCCAATCCCAGCACAGCCTATAGCTTAATTACCTCCTCAGGCTGCACAGTACAGCTCCGCCTGACAAACAGCCGATCACTGGATCCGGGAGTGGGACGACAGCAGCCAGCAGGCTCACCGGCGTGCCTCCACACTGTCATCAGCAATGCTTACACAGCCATTTATCTCAATTAGCCACGCTCTGTATGCTTCAAAAATATGATGTCGGGATAAGGGCTGGGATAACCACGTCCCTTAATACTGTCCCCCTCATATCTGACGAATCACCCCCACCGAGAGTTCTGCACTACGGTACCATGTCATTAAATGTCGAATAAAGCAGCAAATCAGTCAATAACCTCATCGTCACACAGTCATGTTTATACCAGGCTCCTTAATCGTTCTCTCGCAGCCGCAAGCTGACAGTCACACAGACATAATGTTTACCTCTGCATGAGCCCTGCTGCATTTCGTTATCTTTTGAAAGTGAGGGCAATCTGAGTGAAATAAATAAATAAAACAATGGCTGTGGAGCAAACAAGTGGTGCAGCGTGGGCAGAATGAAGAGCAGAGCTGGGAGATATGATCAAGACAGGACATGCAGGGAGGAGGAGACGTATGGAAAGACAATATAGCTTAAGTTCACCCAAGGGCACCGTAGTTCTCTCCCAGAAAACCTCTCTGTCACGGCAAACACCTGAGACGTGCTACACATCATGCTAAGTACATGTTTTCATGTTTGACATCAAACCCATTGCTTGGGGGAATAAGACATGTGGTGATTCATTATACATAACCTTCCTCTGTACTTCATCAGAGTTGATAATCAGAGTTAAAAGTGCAAACCTGCAGCTGCTTTACGGCAGACAAAATAAATCTGATGTGAACGAAAGACATGAAGCAAGGATGTGCTGCTGGAAGCCTTCCACTGTGGAGCAGCTGCAGTGACAGGAAGCTGTCAGACATGTTTGAGTAGCTTTAAATGCTGCCTTGTTGCTTGATGAGAAATTTCACTTTTGTCACCAGACCAGTAAACAATACTCTTAAAAAATACATAAACCCTTTCCATACAGCACTGTTCACATGGAACATGGTGACATTTCTAAGTCAGCGCTCTTATTTTGACAAGTATGTATGTTTGTCTATAGATAATATGCTGTATGTTTGTCTATATACTGTATGTTATGTTTGGAACCTGTACCAATGAGCTGTACTGGAAGCAAATTCCACCAGCCTGTGTGGTCATTAAAAGAATCAATCAATCAATCAATCAAGTACGTACATATATATCCACATTATAAGAGCGATGCAGTACAGGTACAGTCAGTGGTAACTTAATACAAGGATTCATTAGATAATGGCTGTGTTGCTGTTGATTATCGCACAACTGTAAATCATTACCATAAATACTCAGTATTTCTATCATCTGCTAATTAACTGATTAATATTTGCTCTACAATCTCTAAATCTTTGTTACAGTTTCCAGTGTCTTGTCATTCCAATTATCTGAATCATAGAATCATCTGAATATCTGCTAATTCTTTAGTTAACAAAAAAGACTAAAAAAGTTAGTTACCAATTGCTTCCGTCAAACAACAACTTGATTCATTGGTTCATTGTTTAAGCTTTAGCTGCTGAGCTAATTTGACAATGAAACACACTCTGACTGCCTCTATTTACCAAAATAAGAAATGTTATTTTGTGATGGATGCTATGTGGGTAAATGAAGAAGTCGTGCGAAGGACTGAATGCTACTCAAAAAGCATTACAATTATTTTCACAGAAGTTGTATTATGAGTCAGTTTTAGCTGAGGACTGGTGTTTAATTGAATATTGCAGCATTTAATATAAATATAATAGAAAGGTGATGATAAAGCAAGATAAACACAGCTACTGAAACACTAACAGGTCTGATTTCCAGTGTAACACAAACAAAGCAAAACTGTTTTTCTTAACCTCACATCATGTTGCCATTAGAGGATCAAGAAATGTGTCACACAATGCAAATTCTCTCGGCGTCTTGCGGCCCTGCTAGCAGCTGTGACAGTATCTGAAAACATTACAGGCCCCACCAGTGAACAAACACAATAATGCTTCTAAAAAAAAAACAAGAAGTAAAGACACGGCAAAACAAACAACACCAACAGCTCCCTCCCTCTGTTATCGGAGCAAATGGGGAATCCATTCACACAGAGGCAAAAAGCAGAGAGGAGGCAACTCATCAAACACAGAGGACTGGAAATGCAAACGAGCCGCTGCGTGCCGAGCAATATCTCTGTGTGTACTCTCAACACGTGTCAGCGACAGATTATTCACACAGGACTCCGCTTGGAGAGCCGAGCTACTGAGTTTAGCGACTTCGACTGCGCCGCGGCTTGATTATGAAGTCAGAAACAATGAATTATTAAAACAAATGGCACTCCAGATGTTTCCCCTGTCTTCATGACAAACGCTATCCTCTCTCAGGCGTGGAGATGCGAGCTGAGCATAACACGAGCTTGAAAAATCTCTGTGGCCTTCCTCCCTCTTGTGTGTGTGTGAGAGAGAGACAGCGAGGTTTCCATTCTCTGGAGGGACTGTCACTGTGATACATGAGCAGCCCTTAGTCATTTGGCATTGTAAAGTTAAAGCTTTAGTATTAATAAACTGCTGGTATGAGCTTGGCAATGACTACATATATTGTTCATGTAAAGTTATGGTGCTGTATTTTATAGGCTCCATTCAGGCGCATTTAATATTCCAGGGGGAGGCGAGTTGTAAAACTTTTGTGCTGCTTCAGTGCTGAAATAATTAGCTGATTAATTAATTAGGTGACGGTAATCAATGATGCTCAACTGATTACCACTTGAGTCTCTTACTGAGGGAAAAAGCCAACAAAATCTGTAGGTTCCAGGTTCTCACGTCGCAGTTTGTTTGCTTTCACCTGCTTTCTTTGATTTGATTTCACTTTACAAAGTTTTTCCACCTCTTCATCTTGTTTTTTGCAACTTTCCCCCTGGCAATGACATCACTGTTACCAAATAAAGTAACTTCAGGCTGTACAGGATGAAAGCAAACAATGGGAAACTGTGCTTGGCTCACTGTTTTCTGACATTTCATAAGTCCCTTGCAGAACTGTTTTGCTCTTCACTGAGTGGCTGTGTTCCTATAATAGGAGGTTATGCATTATATAAAACTAAGATGAGACAAGCAAGAACTTCAGATAAGAGAGCTTACTGCATGTATAGAGGGATTATTTGTTTAGCAACACGGCGGATGCATTCGCAAACCTGACTGCAGAAAGAACCAGTTGTCATGGCTACCTTGATGTTTACTCCATGGATCTGGTACTGTATATTCATAGCGGTGTTAACTAGCGATGTTGTCAGCATACTACAGTACAACAGTTTATTGCCTAGTGATAAAAGTGTATTTTATAACGGCAAAAAACATGAAAAACGTCAGGATGGAGGATCGATCGGCACAAGCCACAGACATTCAGAGCATTGCGTTGGTTATTGGTAAAAACAACAATGTGCATCCCTACCTACAGCTTTTTAACAGACAATCATGTTCAGGAAAATACTCTTACACGATTACAAAACTTGGTGGCAGTCAGGGCTGAGGTGGTGCCTAGTCAAAGACGAGGGAAGAGGATGGACATGTCTTAAGTCTGGGTCATTGTGAACAAGGAGAACAACTGCATCCTGACTGCGAACTGCACCTGCATGGCTGAGTATGTCATTTAAAATAATATAAACATTAATTTTTCATTTCATTTTTCATTCATTTTTAAATAATATTTATTTATTTATTAGTTTTATTTATTTATTTATTAGTTTATTTCGGGCATGTCAATTAAATCATGATCATCACACTTCATCTTAGTTCAAATAATACAATACACATGGCCGAAAGGGAAAGCGGGAGAAGCAAAAGCTTACAGAATAATCATCTTCATCATAATCTTTTCTTTTTACATTTTGACATAACATTTTCTTTTTCTTATGACAATTTGACATAACATGTTACAACAGTAGGTAGTATACAGAGCTGAAGTCTAGCTCTAGACAGTCCATACAGATTACGTGTGTGTCTGCACATGTGTCCATATTTGTCCGTCATGAGTGAACAACAGTCTCGTCTTGTAGCCTGGCATGTCATAAAGTCACAGAGTGGTCCGATCGACAGAGATCTTAGCTTGCTTTCCATTACTATGTAACCTCGTCTTCAGTCACTGTCGTTACTGTAGTAAAAATTTCACAACTCATTCGCTGCAGTTATACAGCTGTGCCTGCGGGAAATATCCAGCTTCAACACCATTCAAACCTATGTGTCGAAATTAATCTCCAAAATACTATTTTCTCTCTCGTTTGTCTTGAAAGGGGTGCGAGTTGACGGTATTCCATAAAACTTGCGCATTTTGTTATTTTTATCAAAAATGATTAGTGCAACCAACAGCACATTAAGACATGATCGCATGATCGTAGAACGTCAGTGACGTAGACTGATAATCCCTCTAATGTATCATAATGGCCCAGGGAGGAAGCAATTATAAATATTTGCCTGTACTGCAGCCACAGCCTTCACTGCTTGTATTATTTACTTCTCTCTTCAGTTCCATGCATCCCTGACAGGAAAAAAGTTTTAAATATGAAGTAGAACTATTGATTTGCTTAAGGGTTAATAGGTTTATGGGAATGTTAACAAAACCTCCTCACAACTAGTTTTAATTTCTAAGTGTTTGACTTTACATCTGAACAGATTACAAGTCTCTCGTCTTTGGGTTTTCTGACACGTGTTACAAATTAAAGAACAGATGATTATCAGAAGAGAAAAAAAACCTGCTAGAACAAAAAGTCAAAAACACTTCACAGCTGCTGTGTAGTTAAGATGCGTATACGGAGTTGTGCAGTGTTGATACGAGTTGAGGTGTGCTCAGCAATTGTCACCTCACACACGGCTTTGTCTGAGCTGCTGTCTGTGTTGTTAAATAAATCTGAATATCATGACACATCATCACAGCTTATTCAGCTACACATTAGCACACAGACACCTGCTAAACCCTGCCTACACCTTTGAATATCAGTTAGCTGCAGCACAATGCTTTTACTGGCGTCGATAAAAGGAAACTGGGATTCTCCCAGCATGGATCACAACCCAGGAGATACAGAAGCAATTCTGAATTACTTTGGAACAATTAATAAGGAGAATACGAGCTGTATGAGATGTATGGTTGTTTGTTTTGCTATTTTTCTTTGAATGTGGGTCACATACATATGACATTTGAACCATTTCCTTTAATAAAATGTTTAGAATAGATAAGTATATGACTTGTTTCCCCATTTGGATTTGCATATTTAACATAAATTTGTTTCTAAAATGTCACGGATTATTTGGACTGATAGTTGCAAATAGTGAAATAGTTATTTTAGAGTGAGGGAAGGACTTTTTTGGGGGGGGCCCAGTGGCACAGTGCAGCATCCAGAGTGAAACTCAGAGACTAGTCCTGGTTAATGACAAAATATTCTTCAGATCAGTTTTTCTTGCTGAGAGGTGCAGTTCTTAAATCGGAAATCACTAGAAATAACTGCATTGGGGCCATTTCGGATCTGGGATTATAAATTCCTGAGAGAATTTGTTTTGCTTGTTTTTCAGAGGAGCTGTGTAGTGCACAGTGCCACTCAAGAACCTAAACAATGCTATGGAATAAAACAACGTTTCTACTCGTGAATCTGACTCGGTCTCATGATGCACCAGAGATTGTTCTGCTCACGTTTTGTGGTTTTAGGGCAAAACAAAGATGAGCGTACATCGCTTTTACATATTCATTCTTGTTGGTGTCGAGGCTGCTTGAGAAGCAAACAGCGAGCGAAATTCATTTAGCAACAGGGCTGAAAAAGCTTCCATTGTTTCCACCGCTCACTTTTCCGCTCTCTGTCGTGCCTCAGAGACAAAACTGTAAGACATGAAAAGCTCGCAGTCAAGAAGAGCAGCAGCATCTCCAACTGTGTTTTGCTATCCCTCTTCCTCCTCTAACCCCCGACTAAAACAAAAATGACGGCTTGCTGTGTGATGCAGTCAGCACTCACATTTCTTATTTTTGAATCCAGTATTCTTTGATCCACCACCAGAGAGTTTTGTGTTCTGCTCCTTCTGAGCGCTGAGGTTTTAAACACTGTTGAAGGTACAGTACAGTATTCCTCACTGTCACAAACAAAACTCATCTGGTTCTGACCAGCTAATAAAGTCTCAGACATTCTTGCCCTCACTTCACAGATAACTAGGCCCGGGCCAACAGACAAGAGAGCACTTGGCAACAAAATGCGCCATGATTTGAGATTTCAGCATCCGACACTTTCAAAGTTATTTTTGCCAAAGTGTGTCATCTATCCAACTTCCATTAAAGCCACACCAATCATGCCTGAGTTACAAATGTGGATCTGAAAAGCTGAAGAACTTGTTTGTTTGTATGTATGAGGGAAGTGAAATTAAACTGACAGTATGATTCCTTTTTTTAATAATTTCAAATATGCCATGGCCCAGAATAGAAGCAAGGTTTTACTGATGTTTTCTCAACTAAATGAATAGAGCTCACTTCAAAGAGAATATCTTGAATGCATATGAAAGAAATGAATGGGGTGAAGATGAAAACCAATTTCCTTTTTGGAAATTAAGAATGTTTCAGCAGCTTACTGATGACCACAGAAGACACTGCTGTCTCCAAGATAAACAGATGGACTTCTGTATTCATATCTAACCAAAGCACTGAACTTTTTTTGTAGCTCCAATATGGAGACATACTGTAGCTTCTCTCTAGCATCATGTCAAGTTAAGATTTAAGATCTTTATTTGTATTTAACTGTACATATTGTTTCAAACCACTGCCTTCAGCTTTTGTAACTGAATTTTTTTCAGCCTATCAGATAAATTGTTTTTTCAACAAATCACGGTTAATGTAGCTATATTTTGCATCAGATGAGGGCGAAAAAGAACTTGATTAACACACCATAATGAATGATAATGAACTACACTGCGGTCCAGCTATGTTCAAGGTTTATAGCTCAACCAGTTGTTGTTTTGGTTTTTTTTAGAACTCATTAAAGTGGGGCTTCATAGACAACGGCAGAGCTCATGCTGCTCTAGCAGGCATAATTGAAACCAATAAAGCCAACATAACACTGAAATCAAACCCTGTCTCTCCTCACAACTGTTCTCCCGCTGGTTAACATTCATGTTCTCAATGTTTTCAATTTTCATCCTGTTTCAACAGGGACTTGTTTGACATTATGTTTTTTCTCATCAATTTCTCATTGATTTTAAAGACGTCATTCCTCACATTGTGGGGAAGTAGTGTATTTATCTATGACAGGTGTCAGTCTACTAAATAGGTACAGTTTACTTCACATATTTATATGGGCTGGACATATCTTAACTTGCTCCATACTACATAGATTTCATATTTTACACATTTTTGGTGTTTACACAGTGGTGGTTAGCTGTTACAGTAGATGTACATGATGTTTGCATGTTCTCCCTGAGCCTTTGTGGGTTCTGTCCAGGTACTCTGGCTGCCTCCAACAGTCCAAAGACATGCACACTAGCCTGGTGACTCTAGGTAGGTGTGAGTGTGCTGTTTGTTGTGATAGACTGGTGACCAGTCCAGGGTGTACCCCGCCCTCGCCCTGTGTCAGCTGGGATTAGCTACATAAAGCAGTAGCTCCAACAAACTGCAGGCTCTGCTTGATAATTAAGCATTCTTCGGTTTCCTACTGCTCCTTCTTAGAATGAATGTTCATTTGAGGTATTTTTATGGGTTTGACAATATTAACAAGAAATTCTGATATTTTCCAAAAGAATTTCCACTTTTGCCTCTAAAGCAGCGGGGAAGCTGAAGAAGAGCTGAAGCTGAAGAATGCTGCCAAGAGCTTTTGTGCACCCAACCCTTTGGACCTGATAACTAGTGGTCAGCTTGCCATGAAAAATTTATCAGAATGCTCAGTGTCTCCAGAGGATGACTCTGGCCCACTGACCTTTCCATTAGGTCAAAATTTACATTTCTACACACAAATTATCAAAATCTCTTTAGTAGATTGCCAAAACATTTGAACTGGAGCCAATCCCTGCTGACACTGGGCAAAAGAACAATGAACAAAAGAAAGAAAAATAAAACTGGATGATATGTTGCTCTCAGTCATTTAAATACTAGTGATCAGTCATGCTCTAATGACATTAACTGGGCTCATGCATGCTCCCTAGAGGGTGAGGCTTTTCACCAGTGCAATGTAAAATCTTACAAATTCTGGGTTTTTTTTTAGTTCTCCAGTTGACATAAAACCAAGACAACTGGGTCCACTGTGATTTTTATTCTTTTTTTTTATCTTCAGGGCAGTAGTCTACCAAGTTTACTTTAATAGCATCCCATCCATTTTAAACGGCATACACAACCTCTAAGCCAAGACTGACACAGTAAATATCATGGGCTCTAAGGTGCACAAAATACGCTGCATTAGTCTGACAGCCTGAAACGCCAGCTAATGTCCTATACAAACTCACACCTGTCAAGTTCACTATATTGAAAACAGGGAGAAGCCTAAGCAGCAAGCACCTCCCACCTGTTTGGAACAGTTTCCTAAGATCCAGCAGTGGTGAAACTTTCTCGCCCCCCCCAAAGGCATGTGAAGTTTCATTTGCACTTTCAACATGAAAATCAGCCAGATTAGTCTGGCAAGGTGTTGACATGGCAAAAGCGATATGCTCAGTGTTTTCCCCGGCATGTTACAGGCTTCAGCTTCAGTTTAAAAGGTTGTCAGTGACACCTTTTGCCTTGAAGCTTTCATGGCTGCATCTCGGGGTATGCTGAATTACCACCGACGTGCAGCAGTAATGGTGTCAGTGTTGTCCTGGTAACCAGCTTGTAGGTGTTCACGGTTAATCCATGATGGACCGTGAGCACATTGGGAGATGAACCCAATGCAGCTAAACTCGTGACACACTTTCCCTTTTCCCCTTTGGTAATAATACTTTATCCAGAATAATGATTTGTGGTTATGCTAAACCATATTTATTTGTCTGAAGTATTGTTAGCTCAACCAAAGTGGATCTCTAGGGTCTGACAGTTGCAAAAAAGAAAAAAGAAAAAAGCTGACGACTGCTGGATGGAGATCTCCTATTATCTCACAGACACTGTTTACTTTCCTGGTAAGATATTATTTATTTATTAGAAAAAGGCAGCTGGAGAACACGAAGAAAACAAAAAAATATAAAGGTTTTCAGAAGTGTGGGGATGAAAATGAAAGGTTTTGTTTAGAACAACCAATTTTTACACTATGTAATATACAATGTACAGTCTATGCGTCTGTATGTATTTGTATGTATACAGTAGCACCACAAGGAGCAAGTAGTCCTGCAACAGATGGTCTGGCTTCCATAGAGAATATCAACATCATGGAGTTGGATCACATGAGCAGCCTGGAAACACTTAGACTAAATCTATACTGTACATAAGAGCTATGGCCGGTTCTCCAGGGATACTGGAACAACTTACCTGCCAATTACCACATAAAAGTGTGAGCAGACATAAATATTGCAAACACTGATTTATTTATTTATTTCCTCTCTCTTTTTTTCCTATTAATAAATAAAACCTACTTATGACATACTATACTGTATGGTACATGATGTGCATTTCAAAAGCTACAGAGGGTTTACGGTAAGAGGCGATTATATGGACTAATGCAGTGATTGTGATTTCAGTAAAAAAAAGTTGCTGTTTATTTTCAGTCGAAAAAAATGATGTGATATTCTTGTACTAAACAAACATGCACCTTTATGTCTTAATAATATGACTTGTCCGCCAGCGCATCTGTACCAACACTATGGTACTGACAATGCACAATAATGTTGTGACCAAAAAAATAAAGCAGCTCATGTAACATCAATATTGCACTTCGCCATATTGCAATTTATTGTGCAGCTCTAGTAAAGTTATTCAGTGGAACAGTGTGGCAGCAAACTCAATTGGCTAGCAGGATGCTAATAGTGAAAAATATTTGAAATTCTTCTGCATTGTTGGTAATAAGGTAGGTTGGCTACTCATCCAGACAGCATCTCCCACATCATGTCCATCTGGTACCAAAATAACAGCACAACTTCCAATTCTAATCAATGCTAGGTTATAAAGCCAACTGAGTGAAATTGAATGCAATTACAGTGCGACAGTGATACCATCAAAACTAAGACAATCCTTGCAGGCAGTAGAAAAGCAGGCTAATTACATTGGGGTTCTCATGGAGATAGGAAGGTGCTGAAGGCTCGTTCATGCACCTTCCAAGAACAGTTTGAGGCAACAATAAATAGACAGGGTTTAATTGCTCCGTGCTGAGGTTACCATGTAGGTCTCCGGTCATGCAGCCGAGATATTTAAGCGCATTGGATTGCAGATGTCATTTCTCTGTGTGTGATGATGAGCCAGGCCTTAGCGTGAGCTGCAACTGCTTTCCAGACAACCTGCCTTGTTCATAAGAGAAAAATATGATGGTGCTGCAAAATATAAACAAAACAGCACAGTTTGCTGCTGTCGAACGCGTAATAAAAAAAAAGGAAAAAAAGAATAAATGCATCCTTAAAGGAGCCAGCAATCGAGCCTCCTTCTGTGCACTGAACTCTGTGGGGAGCTGCAATATGTGGTGTTTTTATTAAAGCTATAACTATTTACTGTGCATGTGTAAATGTATTTCTATGTGTTTCACACTAGGATAAGCTGGGTGAGTCAGACTTGCAGTTTCTACCACCACGTGTTACAGTGATTAGAACAATCTCTGGAGCCACGTCAGCAGCCTGGCTCAAAATAATCATTTAAATTCTGAAAATGTAAAATTTTAAGCGGAAGTGCAGCTAATAAAACAGCACCGTGGGAGTGTAGACAGCCCCCGTGTGCGTGGTTAGGAATTGTAAGTTTCCAACTCCTACTGGTTAAGACATTTGAGACATTGAAACAAGTGAGCTAAAAGCAAAATCCAACATCTGTTTTAAACAGGGCTGCCTATATTTTCTACTAACGTACCCCATCCAAATAAGTTTAAATATGAAATCTATCCAACAGGAAATGGTCAGGGAGGGGGAAATGACTACAGTTTGAGGCCAAAACTGCACAATGCAGCTTCATCTCTTGGCTTCAATGCCAGAGATTGATCCTTTACAGTAAACCCTCACTATTGATCCTGGACCCTGGAGACTGTGATACTCCTGACCAATTATATAGATTTTTAGTCCGGGTGTGCCAGATGAGATCATGTTTCCCACAGCCGACCGAAGACACTTGTGTCTGGCCCTTGTTCCCGTGCGCCGCCTTTAATTTGACAGCAGGGGGGCAACAGAGACACGTCTGTCCCTTTAAAAGATATCACCCTCATGTACAATGAATAATTCAGATGGAATAATTCCACCGAGGTTCCTTTGAGGTGGGACCAGTGTCTCGCCTCCTCCAGCAGTAGGACGGCCAGGAAGCTCATACATAAAAGATGAAAGGTTTGATAGCCTCCATTGGATTCAGCGGCTGGGATTGTGCGCTGTAGACTTTAGAGTTGTAGCCTGGCTTAGCTGCTCCTGTGAAGTGCCCACAGCCTCTCGGGCCTGGCTGCATGGGGCTTTCTCTGTAATATCTGTGCCATATGCAACACGGCTCCGCTCTGCAGTCGGGGGGGGAGAGGTATAAATAGCAACAACATGGATGCAGGAGAGAATGAGACCTCACTCCAGTTCAATCCAAACCTGCAGGAATGGTGCAGAAACAGCCAGCTACAAAAAGAAATAGAATAACTAAAGGTCATATTGTGTTGTTGCTTCATTTGGATTCATCAATATTTCTAAAATGTGTCATCACCAGTCTCTCCTCTTTTAGACCAGGCACTAATTTCTCTGTGTCATCTGCAATTGTGAGCTAAATCCAGCTCTCTAATTTGCCTTTTTTTCCCCTTTTTCCATTCTGTTACATGCAGCTTAGTCTCATCTTCACCGTGAGAGAACAGACAGATCTGTTCGACTGGAGCCAAACCTTACGCCTGCCCAATCGCCTGACACAAACATGATAACATTTCACTAGAGCACATCAAAGATTGGCATATTTTGACTTCCTAAATTAGGAGTAACATGTGCAGCGCTGATATGCTGAGAAGAAAGGAAACCTGTGGTGGTACATGGATTTATCGGGCTGCCTTTTTAACCTTCTACTGTCTTCGGTTAGCCCAAGGGTAAATATGCAATACTAAAAAAAACATAGAGGCCAAACTGTTTGGTTCAAGGCATTTGTCTTTTGATTAAGTGTCAAGAAACCATCTGCAAAGAGACAGATATAACTAGCCATCTATTCAAATATGAACTCCTTCACCAGTGCAGAGTCAATGGATTAAATCCCTGTTGGTACCAAAATGGGCAATTGAGTTTTCATATTGATTTATATATAGTGGCCGTGGGTTGACAAGGAGACCTGTCAGTGGAAGATTTGATGGAGGTTAAAACACCACTTAATCTGTGGCGGCGAAATGGAACTTTGAGTCATACGGTAGCACAGAAGATGCAGACGAAACATTAAGAGCTGAAACGCACATCACTCCACCAGCATCTGTAAAAGCGACTGTGTTAGAAGAATAACATTTAACGTTAACCCTTTTATAGAGCAACATTGTTAACAGAGTGCTGCACAAGCTTTTTAGAGTCAGAAACACAGAAGGTCATACAGCACTGTCAATAAAGAGTTCAATTTCCCTGTAATGCAGGTGACACAGACAGGCCACAGGCCATAGATACAGTAGGGGAGAGATTTTTCCTTCAATTCCTTCATTCATTCGTACATTGAAATCACCATTTTAAACATGACGGAAACAACAAACCACAGAAAAATCTTATCAAAAAACTATTTCAATAACAATTTTATCGTCAACCTTTAATTTGGAAAAACGATTCAGAACTACAATGTGCATGTAGCTCATTTCTGCAAAGATTATGACTAAGCCAAAACATGTCCTTGCAATTTTTTTTTTCCTTTTACATTAGATTTCCCTCCTGTATAAAAAAAACAAGCCTACAGGCCATTTGTGCAGCAGCTTATTATGACCCATAGTTATGTTTTGCTGTAAAGAACAATTAGCTTTAATATTTGTGACAGGAGTAAAGGAAAAAGGGCAGTGACGTAATATAAACAACAAAGTCTACTAGGATATTAATGAAGTCATTCTTATCTTATCTTCTTATCCTATCTTATCTTAGGGAGCAGTTATTTTAATCATGCTGACAAAAGTATAGGACACTACTCTCAGAATGGTCCACATGTTTATTATTGCAACCATGACAACCTGGGTCTTGGTGCACCTGCACTATTTTAGGAGACAGTCCTCTGGGTCGTATCAGAGGGCTGAACAAAAACATATATGGTTGTTCAGGTTGGAGGAGTTGCTGTAAGAGACGGCAGACATGGTGAGACAGAGGGGTAAGACATGCAACTCTGGACTCTGTAGCACAGTGTCCTGCCTCACTGCAGTTATATAACAAAGGGGGGCAAAGGGGGAGGGTATATGTCAAGGGAAATCCATTGACAATTACACAGGCGGCCAAGTGGAGGCAGAAACTATTTTTCCCTTTATTAATCAGTAACCTGTTGCTTGTGTTTTTATGTGTAGAGTCTACAAACCAATTAGTGTCGATTTAAAAGATTAAAACTGATGAAACACCTCTGTAACACAAGAGAGCAAGGCACGGTGAGCTGTTTCCCTACACACACCACACACACGCAGCATCTGGTGAGGTATCAGATCAGAGATTTAAGTGCACACTCCCTGATGGATGCAAGACAACACAGACAAAAAACTTACACCATTACACATAATTAGGAGCCCTTCTATTCAGTGTATTGAGGGACAGTAATCACTGTAATCAGCAGTAATCGTCCTGCTCGGCCTCAATTCAGACTTCAAAACTTGAGGGAATCATCCCCCCCTCCACCCAAATCCTGCAATTACAGGCCATCACATGAACACGTGTAGTGGAGACAGATTTATTGTTCAGGGAATTTTCTCTCTTTCTTTTCTTTCTCTGTATTTTTTGGGGCATTTAATGACAATGAAGAGAGACAGAAAAGCAGGGAACGAGGCTTGGGGATTGACATGCAGTAAAGATTATCTCAGTCGAGGGTCGAAACGGCGATCACTACTTCGGGATAAACCACTGCTTAAGTTGCGGTCAAACCATTCGCCGACTGCGCATCGCCCGTTCAGAAAACTTTCTTCTACGTTCATCACCCATTCTTCCTCTGGCCGGAAAGGAATCAGCACAGTTCTAGCCGGAAGTTTACTCAACAATGTCTAAACGTGTGAGGCACAGGCCAATTCTGCATCACCTTCTCTTGATCATAGAGATGATGACAATGATCTCACTCGGACTGCAAAAGTTTGAAACCCCGCAGCATCTCCATGGGATACTCTAGGGAGATGGTCTGCATCTCTCTCAGGGCCAGCTGATGTGGTTGACCATACTGTCGTCCTAAGGCTGCTAACGCCATACGGAAAGGCTGTGGATCATGTGCATAGGAAAGGGCAATATGGCAGGCAGAGGGGAGCTGTAAATGATCCAATAGGATGTGAAATTTGTACAGTTCAGGTTCCTCTGCTGGTAACAAGTTAGTCAAAGCCATCTTCAACAGTATATAAACTCATGAGGGTCATCAGGGCTGAAATAAGGGAATGAGGGTCCCTCTACACGTGTTGAAGACCTGGAACCCAGAGTTTGTTGCACATGCAGGAGCCACAGGTAAAGAGAAGCTGGGATTGGGAGGAGGGAAAGTGTGGGACATATGAAAATGGAGCTGGCTGACACACAGAACCTCAAGCTGGTGAGTTGATGTTCTCACTTAGCTGAATTTGCTCCATCCATTTAAATTCATGATGGGAGTTCCTACTGTGTCGTTCTCATATTGCCTTTTGACAACTGCAGAGAAAGAGAAGGAAAAAAAACAAACCTGTTGCATTCACTTTTGGGTTTTATGAGCGAGTGCAGGGAGAGAGATAGTAATCTCCTGTTAGCTCCCTGAGAAAAAGGGAAAATTGCCTCTTACTCAAAACCCAACCTGCTTTGTGGGACTATGTTCTGATCCCCCGAGTGCTCAGTTTCATTGTCAGTGTTTCCTTCTCTGATTTCTTCATTCCAGTGTGATTGGCACTTTTTTTTTAAAAACCAAATCATTTCCATATCAAGCTCTATTGTTGCTGCACTGCAAACAAATCCCAATGATGAATAGCTCCCACTATAAATTACTGCATGCAACCAAAGTGCGGACCTACATTATTATCCAAAAACTATTATGATGACAACAATGAACCACACCATTCCACTGTGTGACACATTTCCTCATTTCCACCAACAAGCCCACTGTAGTTCACTTGTCCCTGTCCCACACACCACCCTCCAGCTGTGAATACTGAAAAGACCACCAACTATGTTTGAAACTGCAGGTGAAAAACAGTCCATGAATATACATTTTTCCCTCCCTGTTTGCTGAAGATATACTTAAGTCCTTATACATTGCTGCTTTTGGTCTTTTTAATGGGGTTAAGTTTTATCCTTACCTCGTAAATTCATCAAAAAGTTTCGCCTGAGATCATCTCTTTATAAACTACTCCAAGGTGAGCTCAGTCCTTCATTCATCATGACGCAATATATAGTTTTCTCTTCTACACACATTGGTCTGTTTTTCCTTTTCACATATAAAATAATTCATTGGTTTGTTCGGTCGATGCTGCTCCAGTTTGGGCTTTGTCGTGTTGCTGGTAATTGTAGTTCAGGTCAAGGTTTCACCAGGAAGCGAGGTAAGGCAGCAGCTGGTTACCTTCTGTGTTCTGCTGGTAATAAAATGCTAGCTGTAACTGTGGGCCTCTTGTTTGAGAAACATTCAGTTTTTCTTTTCTATTGGGAGCAACTGCTGAAATTGAGTGATTTTCAGAGTCGCTCTTCATAAAATACCTATTCCAGCTTTAACAAAACACATTTTTCCCCTACAACAATACAGTACGACAACGGCCCTACACAAGATGTGGCTGCAGCCGCTTGTGAACTGATCCAGAAAAGATGCTGGATAGGAGACCTCTGTGATGACTGCTGTGATTACCACTCAGCTTTGTGTGGTGCAGTGGAAAATGTGAACTGCTCCAAAAGATTCAGTCTTAAATGTTTGACTAAAATCGAGAGAGCAAGTCTGACATGGTCAGCAAAGACGAATTAAACCTGAGGTGTTTTGAACAATTGATTACTGATTATAATCAACAACAATACATGATCTGGAGACAGTCTGTGGTAGCAGAGTCAAGTCTAACTCTTTTGCATTGTGCCAGTACAAGTGTCAATTTGCCAGAGAAAGCACCCTTTCTAAAAAGGTTAGATTCAGTTGTAGTTCGATAAATCCTGTATAACAGACCAGTCACTTTATTTAATTCGGTGTCACTTGCAAATTACTCTCTTACTTAGGCAATCAGTCTTACAAATCAGTGGTATAGGCTTTGCTTGTGAAGCAGGATTTGCAGACTTAGAGGGTAGCAACCATCTGCTGCATATAGCTCTGTTCCATATAAGCTGCTCTTCATCTACATTTGGACATTTTTTCAGCTTCATTTTTTGTCCGTGGAATAAGTTTTACATTTTGTGAGGCACTTGTTGCAGCGTGGACAAAGCATGAACACTAGGGGTGTCACGATTTCGATTTTTTATCGAAATCGATCGAAATGACGTCATGATCTCGAGCATCGAAGTCAAAGAGAGGATCGACGACCCCCCCCCCCCCCCGCAAAGCTACAACTGCCCGTTGTCCCCATTGCGCACCAAGCGTCTTGTCAGTCACTGGTCCGAGTTTTCCTTTACTTTTTATTTCGAGACAACACTCACTCATTATCTCTCTCTCTCTTTTTTTTTACCGGCGGTGTCAGCTGCTGTGCACGTCTGCACCATAGACTGTAAAAAGAATGGACGTAGCGTCCGTGACGTCACCCATTGGTTTGGGGGAGTCTGTTTTGTGCCGCTACTACGGGGGTTTGAGCCGCGCCATGTTGGATTCTACTTGCCATATTTGGAGCGGTGCGGCCGTTGGCCGGCCGAGAGCCCGCCCACTGGCCTCGTAGCAGCGGTCGCCGGACCTGTCACTCAACGGTTCTGCGCCCTAATTGGCCAGAACTTTAAACCTAATAACAGTAAAACGGTAGAGTTTTAAAAAAATTCACCCCCCTCAGAGTGTGTGCGGGGGTAGAAACTATCGGTTGAGACCAAAAAAATGAAATGTACCAGGCTGTAAATATGTTTTTTTAAGCTGTAAAATCGGCTATTTTAACATGGGGCTCAATTGGAGTTGCTCCCTTCTGGAGCCAGCCCCCAGCGACAGCCGAGGGGATTGCAGTTTTTTGAACGCGGAAGTGAGCTTCACTCCTCAGACCGACAACTGCCCCCTTGGTCTGCACATGTTGACTGGCTCTATTCCAGCCACGTGATTGGTTTGGCACGGCGCAACTCTCAATATCATTGGCTATTTGCCAAAACATGGATGAATGAAAACTATCGACCACGTCTCATATTTCTATCGAAGAAAAGTTATTTCACAATTTATAGCGTTTTATCACCCAGCCCTGGTGGGCTATTGTCCCCCTCCTACCTGGGAAACAGGAGGGAGACACAGCTCTAACTACACAACACCGACAAGCACTGAGAGCCGCATGTTGCAGAGACGTTATAAGATTAAAAAAAAAAAAAAAAACCCGCAAATAATAAGCCGACGAAAAGGTGCAATTTGCCACTTTTTGTCGATGTATTATTTGCGGGGGCTTTCAGGGATCTGGTGACGGTGGAGGATCTGGGACTGATTGACTGTGGGCCAGTGGCCACCACCAGTCTGATCAGGACCTGATCATCAGGTCCATGGCAGCACAGCAGCTGCAGCTCTGCCCCGCTGTCTGTCACATGACTCTCCGTATCAGCGCAATCTCGTTTACATTAAGCCGACATCAGGAGAATAATGAGACACAACGGTAAATTAATGAAAATAAAATTATGATAATGTACAGATATAAATATATTTGTTTCAAAACCTAGGGGGCAATTTTGGCCCCTGGATCATGATTTTTGGGGGCATGTTACCTTTATATTGTAAAGAAATTATTTAAATGTGACCATTAGTGCCTAATGTGATACATTATGGAAATTGCATCACTTATATGTAGCCCATCTTTTGAAATAAGATTTACTGTACAAAATTTGATGAATAAAACCAATGATCGTAGACTAGACTAGTCTGAAAATAGCATAGGCGTCTGTGCTGTAAGAAAAAGAAAAAAAATCGAGAATCGAATCGAATCGTGACCCTAAAATCGAAAATCAAATCGAATCGAGGATTTGGAGAATCGTGACACCCCTAATGAACACAGTGTTTAATCATCTACAGTGATAACATAGGTCTCTGCAGCATCACGAGCTCTGAAAAGTTCTAACAATCAAACACAGTGCAGGTATCCCACCCACATTGAGATGCATCATCATTTAAGAGAAAGGCTAAGTATGGAAACATCGATTGGACCCTGATGAACTTCACTGGATTGAACGTCTTGTTACTCATCGTGCTTATTTAGAGTATGATAAAGAGTCATCTTGTATCTGTCCATTTAACATGGAGCTGGAGCTGAGCAATGAGGGGAAACACCTCTAACCTTAAGTATCACCATTTAATTAAATTAAAAAACACATTAAATGTGAAAAAGTCGCAGATTTCACATTAACTGCAGCAGCAACTTCTTCACAGCACTCTGGTTTCCATGCACATCATACATACAATAAGATTTCCTGTGTTAATCAGTGGGCAGCTTTATATAACTGATACAAGTGGTATGGCACAAACAAAGACATCTGTGTGTAGAACAAGTCCTCTGAGCATTAATTTTCACTGCTTAAATGAACACTTTCCCTCTCAGCAACTTCTACAACAATGAACGATTTCCTGTATTTCCTAAAGCAGCTTTTGGGAGCATGAAGACGTAGATTTCAAGTAATTAGTGGCTGTTAAACAGAACTTCAGCACCAGTGCTCAAGAAAATCTTTCTACAATTAAATTAGCTGGATATATGCTGTACATGCAACATGATCCACAGGTAAAAACAACAAATTATGCCTTGAATTGACCCAGAAAAGCAAAGTGCAAAGTGCATCAACTACAGTATAGCTCTTGTTCCAGTGTGAATTTCTGCTTTAAATGAGATTGGAAAAACAGGAAATCTGATTGGAATCGACACTGGGGTCGATTAAAAGTTAATTAAGGACCATTTCAGTCCAAAAACTAGTCCACTGATTTGTCATATGTTAAGGATAATTGGTCTAAAAGGCTGATAGGGGTGCATTTATAGATCTGAGGGATATCAAGATCAAGACTGCATTTGTTGTTGCCATGTGACTATTTAACATTAATGACTCTGAGCACCAGAGTCAATGGAGAAGAGAAGGATCTATACTGACGATGTGTTCACAATTGGATACGTTTCCAACATGTTCTGTAAGTCTATCAATTTAACAGCATGTATATAACTTAAATAACCAATTAATACAATTCTTCAACAGTTCTTTTGTTGAATCCTACAAAATGAAAAGGGTTTATCAAATCAGTGAACGTTTTGTAATGGTGCAAAGGGAAGAGGAATTTCAGAGTAAAATTTAAAAAAATGAAACTAGTGATGGAGAAGTGTATTATTACTTGAGTGATTCTGGCCTTGTGACAATCAGTTTATAAGTATTTTTAATAGGTAATATTTTTAATACAGATGCCCTGTAATGATGTCACTTGTTATCAAAACTGCCATTCACTAGTACAAATACAGTGATTTAATATTTTAGCATCTCTTGATAGCTCACAATAAAACCTGTCTATAGTCAGACTTGTGGCCCTGTAAAACTTCATCATAATACTGTACAAGTTACTCCAGTGAATGCTAAAACAGATCCTTGAAAATAAACTACATCTAACACCAAATTAAATGTTATGCTCTTAGTTTCTGTTTAAAATAAATGGCAACAGTCAGATTCTGTCCAAACAGACCAGACAGAATAATTAGACCCAATCCAAAATCCATGGACATGAACAGCAGCATTGCAGCAGCACAATGCAATTACTGAGATATGAAAAGCTGGAATGAGTAGTAATACATGTCCTCTCCTCTACAATTAACAGCTCACACGTCTGGTTTTAGGTCATAACACACTTTTTTCCCCCAGTGTTTAAAAAAAAAATTGTACCTCCAGATTGGATCTATTCAGGTATTATAGAGTTTGACACACAAACAGAAAGCAAACAGCAAATACAGCAAGGACCCCACCTGACCTAGTCAGACTGAATGGGCTACAATTTGGAAAACAGCCCACGTCAGTTCCAGAGTCAGAGGTCCCAGTCGCAGCTCCAAGGAGCAGAGAGCCCTTTCTCTGGGAAACAACACTGTTTGCTGCAGATTTCATAGAAATCCATCTGACAGTTGTTCAGGTGTTATATAAAGAGTCATATCAAGAACTGAGCAGCCTTTAAACAGTTTGATGAGGAGAGCTTTGCACGATTGAAGCTGCAGCGGTTTGAAGTTGAGATGCTTCAGTCGGCACAGAACTGACAGGCCAACAGACCCAACATCAACCCACAGGGGGATACCAGAATACCAACTGACAATCACCATTAGAGGAATTTTAAATCTAAATCAACACTAGGACAGGGAGGTGGGTGGGGGTGCGAGGGGTCTGAGTAATGAGGTTGACAATCTGGGTTCCAATGTAGGATGAGAAACTAGGTCACCCTTCATCTGGACAAATTAACTGTATTCAATATATCACACAAGTTCCCACAATGTAAGGGGGAAGGAGCAAGGAGTGATAAAGAAAAAGTACGAGCCATAACAAATATGCAAATTCATTAGCAATTAGCTGAGCTTTGTTCCCTGCTATCACTTCACGGTGGGTGATTATTAGCATTTTCCTTTCTTTCAACGCAAGGTCAGATCACCCATCAAAACAAGGACCTCTTAGCGGAGGCTGCATGTCTTTACTGTAGTAAACGGGCTTTCATTAAGTGAGCTGGTGCCTTATTCTGCAAAAAAAAACTTTATGAGGGGAGGCTTAAATCTATTTTCTGATGCAAGCCATCTGTTGTTTGTAAATCAGTGTCTAACTGGGAGACCAGAGAGACTGGTCCCAGTGTCCAGCCAAAGACACTGGCAGAGCACTCTCTTTCTCTCTCTGTGCTATCGACACTAATTGGAGCACCGCATTGCCCTTTTTTTCTCCCAGCCATTTCACCAGCATTACAATATGTTCCTCCGCTATTTATGCAATCAAACAGATGAAATATGATATTGAGCTCAGTGCACAACATGATTGCATACAGCGTACATAAATCACGGTGAATAATCACTGACCCAATCAGCTCCAGCGGCTCCAGCAAAGCTTCTACCGGGCAGTAAATCACTGGCTGCTTGTTGCTGTGAGCTATTGCACCGTCCACTTTACCAGGTACAGTAGGAGAAAAGTAGTTTAGTAAAGTATAGTATAGTCGCTGGAAGTTATACTGCAACTTTGGCTGCAGCTGCTCTCTGGTGCCATCTGGGTTACAGCGGCCATGAAAGCGGCGCAAGAGGGGGGCAAAGTGTTAAATAGGTCACAACACAAGCGTCCACTCCAAAAACTCATAGGTCCAGTTTTCCCCACTGGACTAGCCTCCTTTTCCCACACTCACACTATCTTACTGCTGCACCTCAACCATGGGAGCCTGGAAACCATGAGGGGAGGGGGGGGCAAGTAAAAAGTGAGGTTGTGCATCCTGTATAGCCTCCAGAGCCCTGAATCTTGGACAGCTCCACCTCAGCAGAGTTGGCCAAGTTGCCCTGCCTTCATTCATACTGAGCCAGTGGCACACCAAGCCAAGCACTCTACAAAATAAGACCACATGCATTTGCACACACGCGCACACACACACAAACTCTGCACTTGCACTCTGCTGATATGAGTCTCAATACCCTTGCTGCTTATTTTGGATTCAAGCTGCTGGTGTTTGTGCCAGTATCTTTGAATTTTCACAACAAAAAGTGAAAATTCTCCAGATTCTCCATTTCACTCCAACACTTTTTTTTTTCATTGCGTTGGAACAACATTGAACTATTAATGTGAAAACTCATACCTGCCTATCAAACTGTTGGAAATGATACTAAATACCTGAATTAATAAATAATCATTTGTTTCTGTGCCATTTGTTCCTGCTTGGCTGCAGTTCAAAAAAGTAGAAACACTTGAAACAACTACTCGCTCTCGCTCTCTCAGTCACAGATATGTTTCTCTCGGTGCTGGTCATCCCACACTTTCTTCATTCTACTTCAAATCTACTGATGCATCCTCTGCTTTAAGCTGAAGGCACAACATGAGAAAAAGAACATGCTGCACCAAACACCACAAGTCCCTGGTGAAGTGCAGAGGAGCAGCTGAGCAAAAAAAAAAAAAGCAAACTTATCCCCTGACACTGGCCTCACAGCTCACATCACCCTCCCTCAGCAGGGTTAACACAGGCCATCAGTAGTTTATATTCCCATTAGGGTTTATGGCTTTGACGTGTGTTTGGAATCAGGATCTTGTTTGTTTCTTTATCTTTGAGGCGCTCAAAACATCTGAGCCACACGCTGTGAGCCCATCGGGGTCCTCACAATGTGATACACCTGATATCGATTAACCACCAGTTGTTCGGATTACACAACACTGAATGTCACTGGATAGAGTGTGTAAAAAAAAATGTTTTAAAAATCCTTCACACACAAGGCGATCAAGTGTGTCCACGATAGCCGAGGCATCTGCTGCCTGGGATAAATTAAACGTGGAGTAATTATGAGAGGAGGCTCCCCGGAGTGTTCCGCCTCAGAATCCGCGCTAATAGTGTGACACCAAAAGGTGTGGCGCTGCATGGCTTTGCTCAAAGAACTAATGAAACAAACACCAAAAAAAAAAAAAAAAAAAAAAGGGGGAAAAGCGTGGTTTGCGTGTGTGTCTGTGCCTGTGTGTTCAGCCATGAAACAGAAGACAAAGACGTTTGCGAACTTGAGTGCGCGACTAATGAGGAGGAAATTGTCGGAGTGCGTGCATTACCTCGGAAAAGGAAGGCTTTGCTGCTGTTGTGAAGACCCGCCACTTGGGTAATTCCATAGGTGGCATTTGCCAGGTCAAGTTCATTGATGATATCAATCTGGTAGTCTTGATCTGATCCGAAAGCCAAAGCTGATGGAGAGAGAGGGAGGTTAGAGGATGGGAAGCGGTGTGTTCAGAGCCTGCTGAGAGGATTAAACCTGACAGGGTTTTAACTAAAATCCTAATACGTTTCACAAACAGACATCACTGCTTATGTGCATTTCACTGCTTGTGGGAAAAAAAGTCACGCAGTTTTAATTTCACACACAAGGGCTGCTGATGCTGCTCACTGAGATGCACAGTCCGTAGCCGAGACCATCACCTGTGTTCTCCACGGACCGTGGGTGCACGGTGCGCACCCGTTAAAAGGTAAAGAAAAGGTGTCCTCTCTTCCACCTTAACTGCGTGCTGTTATTATTTTCAAATATTAACTCTACAAACCGCAGCTGATTAAAAACAATAAGCTGCGGTTCAGACACTATCAAAATTTCTGACATGCTTGCGCTCAAGGTGCAAACTGAGGAGCGTAAAAAAAAAAGAGAAAAGAAAGAAAAACGTTCTGAATATTGTTGCTCGTGAGAAAATTCCTCACTGCGACTACAGAGAGCTGCGCTACTTGTACTTACCTGGTTTGGTAAAAAAGAAAAAGGATAACAAAGCCACGTAAATATCCATTTGTGTTGGAGTTGCGCTGTACAAAGTCCTCAGCCGTGCGCTCCGCTGCGTATCCCCCACTAACTCGCTCTGGTCCGTCTGGCGCTGTGCGCTGCTCTCACCTCTCCTGGATGTGGAGGAACGGAGGAACGATCCACAACACACGAGCAGGGGTTCCCACTCTGCGCAATCCGATCAGTTTATAGCGTCTGAAGGCGTCCAATGACTCGGAGCCAGGCGTCGGCAGTGACAGATGTCTGCATTTATTCAGGACAGCCACCAAACTCAGCCGCAGGAGGAGAATCTGAGGATATTCTCAAGCGAGGATCTGTCAAGTTCCCCCCGGTTAGACCACTGAAACTTCCAATTTTGGAGGTGAGAAAAAGGCCTTTCAGAGGAAAAGTCTGTGAGTGAGGGATGTGGGAATTCTCTGGGAGAGATGTGGGCTGCACCCACTCTCATTGCAAGAGGAGAGATTATTCTAAGAAGCTCCAGTCTCAAGGGGCAGCCTGAACAACATCACATCTGGCACAAAAACAGGATTTATTAAGATACTGTAGTCTGTATGTTATAGGCTTTCTCTGTATAATTATTTAGTATAACAGCACAGACACATCAGCAACATGAGTCCCGCCTCATGTCTTTGCATCACACAGCAACCCCCCCCCTTCCCAAATCACTTCCCCTGGTTCCCAAATCGAACTCTGCCTCCCACCTCCTCCCTGCCTGGGAGAATCCCTGGGATTTATAAGCACCGCTGCTACAGTCCTCTTTCCTCCAGGGCCTGTCCTTATTGAGAACCATTAATCATACCCTTCTTCTGCCTGCCTCTAATTTGTGTACACTGTCAGGTTGTCTGGGTTACCTGCACCAACAGAAGCTGATGAGGGAGAGAACAGCGGCGTCTGCTTAGTGATTATGGCAGTTACACATTGTGCGCCGCCTGCTCCGCCTGTGCATGTGTGCTCTACACCGGGGGAAGGTGTAATGTCTGCTTTGGGATGCAGGTCACTGTTCCACCCTCTCAAATTAGACTGTAAACAATAGCAGCATTCGGCGATGCCAAGCCCCTGATCCAAGAGCGAAAAAATCTTGAGAGGTGGGGGGATAAAAACACATTATTTGAAATTACAGGTTGCAGAGCAGCAAGGAGAGAAGGGAGGAAGGAGAATTTAAATTGTTTGTGGAAAGGTGGTGTGGTTTACAGACAGCATCAGTCATGACTTTCATATACTGTAGGTGTAAAATAAGATATTAAGCTTCTTTTTCCATGTGTATAGTGCAAAGGACATCTGGATATCTGCATTTTAAAACTTGGCTAAATTAGTATTCGGAACGTCTGGGTTATTTCAACGACTACAAAGTGCAGCCAGGGCCTTTTTTGCATTTAAATATAGACTTTAATGAACTAAATTTTTGTCAAGTGGACATTGTAAAAACATTCACACTAATACAAGGTTTCAACAGTCCGCTGTGGACACAGGGATCTATTTTTTTAACGAAGCTCTGTTCAAAATTAGTCACAGCAATTATTTTTCTTATGCTCTATTGATGCACTTTCTTTCCCTTCCTCCCAATCAGTGAAGGCGTTCTCCCTCTTTACTTGAACTCTTCTGATTTTGGCCGTGACCTCTGCGCAGCCATCTTGTCGCTGTCAGAATTTTAAGATGTTCCTGCCTCCATCTCTCTGAGCCATCCTCTCATTGTCCGATTGATGAGAGCCACCGCTGCGGCTCCACCTCCGGTTCGAGACTATATTCTCAAATGAACAACTTATTCATTTGTTCAAAGGGATCAAAGATGTGTTTATTCTACATGTTTCTTCTGACAAGATGACATCCCCCTCCTCAGAATTTGCCAGCAGGAGCAGTGTGATCTTGTCACATTAAGTGTCTGACTTTGTTGTCATCCTGCTGATAGGGTAACCAGATCAGAGGAGTCTCATAAGCTTAATTTTGGAAAGCAATAGAGAAGGGAATTATGGCTCTTTGGAGAGAGCTGGATTTTATGGTGCAGCTTTTCTCGGAGCTGGCTCATCGTCGCTGAATGCCTGTCACTGACTCACTGACGGAGTGGGTGAAGAACTTACACCACTGCTGTGCTTTTAAGTGGTGGTGAAGGTATCCGTTGACCCTGCTGTAAAGAAACTACTTGTGAGTTTTTGCTGTTGCTACATAGCCAGCGTCGGCATGACAGCCATTTATTAACCAGTCTATAGGAAACACATTGAGTTCAGCATCAAACTTCATTCACCAAGAGCTGCATCCAACAAGCATTATGAACTTCTCTCCTACTGAGCACCACTGTAGTCTCCCATCTACCCTGAAGATGTAGCGCTGCTCAGAGGTTAATTAAAACCTCTTGTCTACTGACCACAACAATGGCCAAAGCACTTGTCAAGAGACAATCTGAGTCACATAATCGCATTAACTTCCACTCGTGCCTTCAGTCATATTTCACAGCAAAAAGTTACACAGGGGGACTTACAGGATGTGCCAGTTACGCAGTGCGGTCCCATGAAGGAAGATCACAACATACTCGGACATAGATACGGTATGATCAGCTGTAACAACGGCGCTGCTAAAAAAAAAAAAAGAAAAAAAACATGACAGCCTCTGGTGGGTAAATATGTATTTATGAAAGCAATATGTGATTTTTGCTAATAAAAAGCCAAATAAGCTACATACTGTCCCTTTAAGTTCTTTCTAAATAATGTGAAATCACAAGAAATTAGAACTTTGTTAAGACGTCACTCCAGAGTTTTTCTACAGCTTTGTGTCTCTTGAAAAAAGATCAGACAACCTCCGTTCCACCTACTCCACAGCTGAAGGCTTCACACATTTTTTACACTTTTAGACTCATAAAGAGATAATCCTATGTGGTTCATGACATGAAAAGGAAACAAGAGAGGTGAGGCCTCCATAAAAGGCACAAGGTCTGACCGAAAATAGTTGGAGTGTACTCTACAGTATGTGAATTATGTGCAATGACCTTCTACTGTACTGTATATCAACCAAGTTGAACATAGGGGAGTGTTTGACGCAACAAGTTTCACAGTGCAATCACTCCACCATAGTGAACAAATCAAAAATTGATGGAGGTACTTTTTGAAAAATGGAGTGACCTCTCCTTATTAGAGACTTAGTGAGTCTGATAAAAAACAAAAACAAACATTTTCCATTGTTCTTTCTTACTTTCTTGAACTACTGTAATCACTCCTCTGCGTCTGGCCTAGACTTCTGAAAATACTACGTTTTCATACACATTTTCAATTTAAGGATGTCTAAAAATCAACAAATCAGTGTTTACTCCACTGATTAGTGTGTTGACACATGCTTTCTGCCTCTGTGAAGTGCCAAACCTAAAGTGAGAAAGGAGGAGACGGAGCAAGACAGAGAGAGCGACAGAGAAGGCATGACTGGCAGTGGCAGGGATATGAATGTCAACAGGATTAGCTCTATAATTCTCCAGATTGTGCGATTGCAGTGTGGCCCAGCTGTTTTCAATCTACGCTTGTCAACACAATGCCTGCCGCCGTCCTGCAGTCACACACGGCGAGGTCACCGGGAGAGGTGCAGCCAGCGGACCCTTTCTAATCAGGGAACAGACAAGCGAGACACCCAAAACCACACAGACAGAAATAACCAGGAAAAACAGCACTCGGAAAGCTCATTTGCTGCTGGTCCTGTATGGCTGCCTGACAGAGACAGAAGCCGCCCCTCTGAGGAGAACAGCCGTCATATTAAACCCACAGGAGCCGAGATGGTGCTCAATCACTGATGAGATAAATGACGTTTAGCAGTCCTTCTATTTTATGTGAGGGAGCTCATATTTAAACCTACCATGCTTTGTACTTTGCCTGACAGTCCAGTCTGATAACATCATGTCAGAGTGATACATTTACCTCCAAACTTGGATGACCCATGACTTCAAATCTTCCCTGATAACTTCTTTTGTAAGCTCAATCTTGAGCAAGAGTAGCCTTTTCTCTCCGCAATTTAACCATGTCCAAAAGGTTATGTATTAGTTCAGGCCGTGGGTGTCGGTGCTGTGTGAGCTACAGTAAATGTAAGTTCGGGATGACATTGGACACCCAGAAATGTAATGTAATGGTGCAATTTATTCTCATGTAAGCATATGAAGGTAGTCAGAGAGTAGAGAGTGTTCTCTGCAGAGACAGGTGAACGGCCGACTGCTGACATCCTCTGTCTTCAAGGCTGCATTTTTAATCTTGTTTTAACTTTACCACTCTTGAAATGCTTAAAATAATATATGACCTAATTTCAAACACAGTATACAGCTCTGGAAAAAATTAAGAGACCACTTTCACAAGTGTTTCTTAAAAGCATCTCTACATGTATGACAGTCATTCTTTTCTTTTCTTTTTTAAATACCAACACAAACACAACTCATTCTACTTAATGAGACACTGATGAGGTCATCACCTGAACCAACATCTGGTTTTATAGGAAGATTATAAAAACCACTGCTGGGATTAAACATTGACATTATCCCACTAAAACTGATTTATAAACGCTTCCTGAGTTCAAATATTCTTGCTGTGTTCTTTAGGAATAAATATGAACATGTTTTCTTTGCATTATTATTATTATTCAAGGTCTGAAAAGACTTGATATTTCTGATACTTAGACTAGTTTAGTCATTAGCCAATAAAAGCTCTCAATGACCTTTTTTTTTTCAATTTTGGGAGAAATGTTGTTGGTAGTTGATAGAATAAAACCAAAAAAAAATCAATTTAATTTTACTCAAACACATACCTATAAATAGTAAAACTAGAGACACTGATCATTTTGGGAGTGGTCTCTTAATTTTTCCAGAGCTGTATTATTTGATTGTTGTAACAATAGATAGTGATAATAAAAACTAATATCTGAATATCACATTATTTTTTACTGCAGCATTCAATCAAATACTTGGTATTTTACACACAATGTGCAACTTGATATGTCTGTATTCTAACACCGTCTAAAGGAAGCGGTGGTGATGGTGGTTTACTTCTCATCTTGTTGCAATGATAGAGGAGTACTCAAGCATGTCGCAAGTACACTGTTGGGAGAGGTTACAGGTGCACAACTCTGACAACCCCACCTGTACCCAGGAGTGAAGCAAATTACACATTTTAAACCAGAGAGAACAGGGAAACACTGCTGCCCTATCTGGTGTCACGATGTTCTTTACTGAGAAATGCAATGGTTTGTACAATGTTAAATCTGGTAGTGATGAAGTGATTCTATACACGGGAGCTAATCAGGTTTTTCTCCCCTGTTCTGTGAACTGGTTCTGATGAAACACTAGTTTCTTTTTGAGACATATTTGTAGACTGATTGTTAGCTAGTAGATGTTTGCTCGAACCTTGATGCATCCTGATTGATACATGTGGAAAATAAATACGAGAATAAGAAGAAAAGAATATCTTAATTGATAAAATTATTATAGAAAATATGTTTTCTTGTAATCTAAAATCAAAATATTTATTTCTAAACTAAACTAAAATCTTTTATCCCACTGAATTTCTCCTGGTGCCACACATGTGCACTTTCTGAATCACATTGTTTGCCATTTAGTAGCTGTAATCAAAAAGCTCCATTTCAGCTTCCAAACCAGGATGTTAAAGGCCTCCAGTGACAGAGTATTTGTATTAGTGGAGCTCAAACCGATGTGTCTCCGGCGCCAATTGTGTCCACTGTCAGGAGACTAAATCTTCTTGCTCACAATAAGCTGAGTAGACAAGACAGAAATGACACAGAAAGAGCTAACCTTCTGATGAGTGGCAGTTGGGCTGAATATTACCACTCAGGGAATAGAGATCTTCACCAGAGTCCTGCTGCTGAAGAGCCATCATTAATTGCAGTATTATAAAACTCAAACCATAATACCCGAATTTGCAGCTTTCCATCAGCCTGATGGAAGTGCTGTGTTGAGTGCTGCTGCTCTGTGCATCAGGTTTGAAGGGCTCACTGCTTTGTTAATCTCTGCCATCGTACATCACTGCCTTCATCTGGATTTGAATGAATCTACCAAACTGAGCTCCACACAGCGTGATGGCTTGCTTGTCCAACTCCAATTCTGGTGAGCTTCAAACAGTCTGAATTTGGTCTGGACTGCAGACAAATGGGGAGAAAATCCACATTAGTGAGGAGCTGGCATGCGCTGTATCATAATTTAGTTGTGACCGTCTGCACACAGTGACAGTTTTGTCTTAAGAGGAACCAAGAAATGGCTTTGGCTGTTCCCGGCTTGGCTCTATATGCTTCTCCTCTGAAGTGGTTAAAACTGCAGGGTGGAGGTGAAGCTTCAGTAAACAGTGTGTGTTGTTCCGTTCAGTTGCACTGGAGAGCTTTTGGTCCAGTCTGGATTTAATAGGTCGAGAGGAGGGGGTGGAAACTGTGAGGGCCATGAGCATGCACCATCAGGGCTCGGGGCAGCACCACGGGGACACCTTAATGGTGCTGAAGGGAATCAATGTTTTAACTTTGTTTTGTCAGCTGCAGTTGGAGACTCATTGTCTGTCACTTCTCCTGGATCATGATTAATCTGTTCCTTGTGGGTACTTTGGAAAGAAAGAAAAAAAATGCTGCACCACAATTAAAAAAAATGGTTTCCTATATTTAATAATAGGGAAAGAAATGGTGAGATGGAGTATTTTCTCTTTCACTCTAACCTGCTGTGAAAGCAGAATAAGTTATGGATTAAATGGGCACCAACGCTGCAGACCGGTGCATTGTTCTCAGAAACTGTTGCCAGGAGGCAATTATCGGGTCGCACAGAAAATTCCTAGCTGACATGATGGGCATGAATTGTCCCTGCAAGTTTGGTGGTTTGATTCCTTTGACAAATATAGCAGCACTTATCCCAAGCATGACCCACTTTTGCTCTCAACTTTTTTTTTTCCCAGGCAGAGGTAAACACAGTTGCTAGACTGAAAGAAGCAGCATCTCTCCTACAGAAGGCAGCGGTGTGATTGGAATGACAACTTGCTGCTGTATCACTGTTTCACTGAGATCAGATCTCTGAAGCTGCACACAAAAGCTCTCCAATATGAAGAGGACCTATGTTCAAAGACACAAAACAAACAGCTAAAAGAGCAATAATGTTCTTCTTCCAATTACTGACATCTAGTGATTAAGGCACGCATCACACTCCTGGTAAAATTTTAAAAATGACCATGCAAACATCTTAGCATATTTCAACTCCCTTATTTTTATGTCTGTGGATGTTTATTTTTCTTTTTTTCAACAAATCCCATAACCATGAACGGACTGCTAAACAAATACTGCCAATGGAGCTGAAGCCATATGATCCCTCTGTGCCACAGGCTGTAATCATGCAAATAATGACAACACGCTGCTATTTAGTTGGGATAAGGTAATAATTTAGCTTGTTAGGATGCTAACACTAACCGTAAATGGGATCATTGTCATTAAGATCCATCCTCTGGGCACCAAGAATATATGCAACATCATTCAGCTAGAAAAAAAATAGATACAGTATTTGGTTAACATAACTCCAGCTATATTATTTAATTATGAACAATTATATACAATTATGAACAACTGATGCTTCCAGTTTATGTTCCACAATCTTTTCGATTTTTGGATATATTTCCCTGTGTTCATTATCATGCTGTTTTCTATGGAGTTGTAGTTTTTGGTCTGCTTAAAATTCAGCAACATCCAAATGATGTATGAAATTATTACATTTTACTGCAGGGATCAGGAGAAAAGTGCAAATGAAACACACAAAAAAAGTGTTTCTTCCAGTGTGAACACTGAGAGTACACTGTATTCTGGTCTATTTCTTCTTGTAGTTTGTTGTAGATTTTTTTTTAGTGTGCTTCCTCTGTGACAGAGTCCTCCTTGTGTGTATGTGTTGAACTTGGCGTAAAATGTTGATGCTTAAAAAAGAACTTACTCTTCGATTCTGCAAGACTGGCACCAAAACCTGATGTGTACAAGTGATGTGT
>NC_140909.1:33324280-33405086 GCF_045865225.1 Trachurus japonicus | reverse complement strand
GCAGGGTATATACACAAATCTTTGAGTCAATTTACTACCATTTAATACCTTTTTTCACTACCTTCAGATTTTTTTTAATACCACCACGACATCGAGTTGCACCAAGTATCAATCAGAAAGATTTTATGACATGTACATAGATTTTATCATCTAACACTTACTTACATCATTACCATTACCCAGGAGACTCGGTTGCACAACAGGGCATCATCCATAAGTCATCAGGAACATTTGATCAAAAATAAAATATCTTATCATGCCTTTCTCAATCACCAGCCTCTCTCCCCTGATCCCACCCTCACCTGCCCCCCCCCCCCCTCACCTCACTCCACCTCCCTCCCTCCCTCCCTCCCTCACCCAGTTTGCCTCGCTCCGTCTTCCTTCCTCACCTCCCTCCCTCACCCAACTCACCTCACTAACTCTTTAAATAAATACCTGGTTCTGTCTCTACCGTCACAGAACACAGTGGTAGGCCATATATTAGTGCTGCACGATTTGATAAAAATGTGCGATTGCGATTATGGTGGAAAATATTGCGATTTGCGATTGCGATTACGATATTGTAAATTAATGCTGTAAGGAGTCTATTTGCTTGATTATCAAGCACAGCACAGGAAATAACCATATTTTAGGAGTGTATTTCTCAAATAATAAGTGTTTCCTTACAGTATCTTTGTATTAAATAAAAATAGGTAACTTTTTGTGCAGTTTCATAGTCTACTGCGATGCCATCTTTTATTACAATGCCTTTCTCCCCCCTCCCTCCTCTCACAGCACACAGGTACACAGGTAACACAGAGACAGACAGACAGACAGACAGACAGACAGACAGACAGACACACACACACACACACACGCACGCGCGCGCGCGCGCACACACACAACGGAGGAGACGAGAGGAGACGGCAAATGAGTGTGGCTGTTACCGTAAAATAAAAATAAAAAAGACAGTTAAAAGAAAACCAAACACCGGAGCTTTCTGGTCGTTCGCCCCAACAGGCATATACCTCCTCGTTTTTTAAACACACTGCACATGTTGCAGAGGAAAACACAGTTCGCTCCGTGACGCTAAAGCTCCACACCTGCTGTAATCACGGGGAGACGGTCCTGCAGCACACGGAGCGCTGTCTGCCAGCTGGGTAGTCACGTGATCAGAGCTGCTGGTCACATGACTACTGACGGAGTCTGCTATGCTGCACACATTAGCGGCTCTGCTCCACACACTACAGGAGATAAAGTCCCGTTTACAGGCTCACGCGGTCGCACATTTATGTACTTTAAATCGCCAATCGCACTCTTTCGTGCGATTACGTAATCGCACGGCGTGACATCGCGATTGCGATTGCGATTAGATTAATCGTGCAGCACTACCATATATATGTTTTTTTTTTTACCAGTTTATCAGTGTGAAAAGTTTCAACAATGTCCGCACATCTGCACCGTCGGTCTGTGTCTCACGTGCGTTCCATCTGACCTCAGCTCTCAGTAGAAGCTGCAGCTGCTGCAGGTGTCTGTATCTGTAGCGCTTCGGGGCTTCCTGCCCTTTCAAACGGAGCAGACCCGGACCCGGTCCGACTAAACACCGGGCTGGCAGTAGAAGGTTCATGGAGCTGTGAGCCGCGAGTGCATGAAAAAAGAGCACATCGGATGTGCGGCGCGTGACGTGCATCTACATTGACACACACATAGGCTACATCAAGGCGCCTGTCATCTCAATTTAAGTCTTCTGCAAACTTGCAGTTTCCCATATTCGAAACGTTTTGCCACACGCTAAAATCCGAAGAGATTCACTAGCACTTCTATCCGCCTGACAACTATGCGCGCGAAGATGATTTTAGATTTCTAGCGGCCAATGAATACAATGAATTGATATGACGTCAATATCATTCCTTTTTTTTTTTGAAGTAGCGGCGCAAGCAAGTAATGCTTTATTAGGGCCGCGGGCAATCGCACCGGGCACTGGTCCCAACAGCTATGAAATAGCTGCAGGGACCAGTGTTACCACCACTGTTATTGTGTGGATTTTTTCTTCCTTATTATTAGTGTGAATGCTGGAAGCATTCACACTATTGTTATTCGGTTCGGCCATTTTCTGCCTTTCTTCGTCATGTAACTAGTCCTTCATACTTTGTGCTATTTCAACAATTCAAATATCAAATTGTTCAGCCTTTTCGGGACAGGTGTGCTATGTCTTTTCTCTTTTCAACTATTCATACTTTTTGCAATATTCAACTATTTCTGATTTTTTTTTCCCCATAGAGAATGCATTGGAACAGTCTTGAAACTCTTCAAATCTTCTTACTTCTTTCAGCCTTTAAAGCGTCCACATACTTTCAGCTAGAGACTTCATTCAAATTCTGAGCTGTAGACAAACTTCTAATGTATTCATCCTGTATTTACAACTTTTTCATAGCTTGTACCGTTTTTGAGATAAATCCTTTAAAAGCACATGAGGATTTCTGACAAATTTCACACTTTTCAATGAGTGTGTATGGGGTTGGGTCAGAGTGAGTGACATCCATCGTTAGAGTGAGAGGGATCGAAAAAAACATTCAGGATTTTTTCTGGATAAATTGCCAGCACGGCCACAAATTAAACTCTAGACACATGATTTCCTCACCGGTTTGTAGCCACACTTGTTGTGTCTCATTTAATGTGTTCAAAACAGCAGACAGACTTACAGAATTGTCTCTGTGAGCCTAATTGTCCAGCTAGACCCGCTCCAGTGGCTCATCCACTTCAATAGAAAAGTAGGAGCTGATTTTTTTAGAAAAGCAGAAATGCCCCCCTTTTCTACCTTGCGACCCTGAGAAAAGTTTTTGCCCTACAAACATTTAATGCACATTGCCTCGCTCAGGAAGGTCTGCTTGCCCAGATGGTCAGATGGCCACATTCTGATAAGAGTTACGGTTCTCTTTTTCTGGGCTGTTTTGGGAAGCTGCTCAGAGCACAAATCTCTCTGCTCTGCTCTGCTCTGTGTGCAGTTGGTCCAGCTGTAGTGGCCAGCTCGTTATCAAAGTCTAGAACAGTGCAGCTGCAGCCTGGCCGCTCGTTAAGATGTTTTTAAACACAGCCCCACACACACACATGATAAACCAGACTGACAGAGGATGTCCACGCACAAACACAGGCATCACACTCACACAGACAGACACACACAGACACTCACACACAGTCACACACACACACATACACAAACAGACAAACACACAAACACAACACTGTTCCACACAGTAAAATGTAAGCATGGTAGTCGCCATGGTAACTTCTGAGGGCAGGCTGCCAATCAATCAGATCATTAGGGAGAGAGGAGTTCTGTGGCGCTTATCAACAGTTTTACTTTCTGCACATGTACACGCAGACAGAGAGACCGTCAGACTCACACACCCAGACACACACACACAGGTTTTCAGCTCAAATTCATCAGACTCTCAATTATTTTATACTTTTGATGTAAACATCTCCAACAATTAATTTTTTTCTCATGAATTTAAGTTCAGACGTTTAGTCTTTCCAACTCTATTAATAGTAGTACAATTACAGGTGGAGCCTGGGACATAGGATGCAGCTTTTAACATGTGTCCTACCTATCTATCTATCTATCTATCTATCTATCTATCTATCTATCTATCTATCTATCTATCTATCTATCTATACCCCTCCCTATTTTTAACCCCTCTGTCTCCTTTTTTTCTTTCTTTCTTTCTTCTACTCCTTCATTTGTATTTTACGTAACTTTTTCTATCCTTCCCTCTCTATCCATCCATCCATCCATCCATCTACCTCTTTCTATCTATCATCCCCCTCTCTCTTTTTCTTTCTTTCTTTCTTTCTTTCTTTCTTTCTTTCTTTCTTTCTTTCTTTCTTTCTTTCCTTCTTTCTTTCACTCACTCCATTTCTGTCTTTTTACTTCTTTGTTTGTTTGATTGTTTCTTTCTTTCTTTCTATTCCTTTTCTCTTCCTTTGTTTTTACTCCATTTCTTTCTTTCTTTCTTTCTTTCTTTCTTTCTTTCTTTCTTTCTTTCTTTCTTTCACTCCATTTCTGTTTGTTTACTTCTTTGTTTGTTTGATTCTTTCTTTCTTTCTTTCTACTCCTTTTCTCTTCCTTTGTTTTTACTCCATTTCTTTCTTTCTTTCTTTCTTTCTTTCTTTCTTTCTTTCACTCCATTTCTGTCTTTTTACTTCTTTGTTTGTTTGATTCTTTCTTTCTTTCTTTCTTTCTGTCCTTTTCTTTTTTCTCTCTTGTTTCAATCTTTCTTTCTTTCTTTCTTTCTTTCTTTCTTTCAACAATTTCTTCAGCTCATTCAGCATTGCTTCCAGCATTCACACCATTTCCATTCTTGGAAATGTTTTTTCTAGTTATTCTTCGTCCTCTTCCGGACTATTTTCGATTCGCTACTAGTCCTGCAACTCGAAGAGTTGCAGGACATATTATATATCAAAACGTGCGTCTTGATCGGGATCGCTGTGCTATTACTTTTCTCAACAGTTTACGAATTTTTCGCGACGTAGTCGCGAAAAACTGCGCAAAAATTTTGCATGTAAGTCAATGGGACGGGCGGAAAAAAAAGACCGAAAAAGACCAATCATTGGAGTTTAACAAAAGTCTACTGCTCAGGCATACTTTCACCTAGAGACTCCATTTAAACTTTAAACAGTAGACACAAGTCTTGTGTATTGTCGTATTACTCCACGTTTTGATAGGTCATATAGTTTTTGATCAATCCCTGATCAATGACCATGATCATTTTTGGAGAAATTATGAGTTTATAATGGGTGTGTATTGCATGGAATGTTCGTGTCAGAGTGCGTGACATCATCGGTTAGAGTGGGAGAGAGTGAAGAAACATTCTGTATTTTTTCTGGATAAATTGCCACCACGGCCACAATTTACACTCTACAGACATAATTTTTTCAGAATTTGTAAGACAAACTTGTTATCTCTCATGTCATGTGCTCAAAATATCAGAGAGACTTACAGAACTTACAGAATCAGCCTCTGAGTGCGGCCACGTCTGTCCCTGCTCCTCATTGAGTCCAATACAAATATTTTCTGAGAGGAGCAGGGACGGCCTGATGTTTTAAAACTGCCAGCGTCGCCAAAATATTTACTGTAGAAACACCAAATCGTACCGAAATTTTCAGTAAGTCCTTAGAGCAACGTTGATCTGTGTTTTGTTCTGATAGGAGTTACCGTTTTGTCATGCTAAGCCTAAATGTGAGACCGGTTTAGAGGCAGAAAATGGCTGTTTTTCTCCACGTTTCTGTCTGTCTCAGCCTGCGGGGGCCCCTATCGCCGTGGTAACCTCTTTGATCCTCAGGCCAGAGCTCGTTAACTTCATAAACAATCCACCTGGCGCTCGTTTAAATGTTTATAAACACAGACACAGCTAAATCAGACTGACACAGGATGCAGCTACTAACTAACTATGTGTCAAGTCAGTCACACACACACACACAGACTCTAGAGCCAGCTTCATGTGATTACAGTTACACACACACACACACACACACACACACACCTTCATGTGATTAAAACACAGTTAACGTGCAACAGAATTTAAACTTAAACCATGATTTAATCTGGTTTTAAAGTTAAACCTTGTTGGTGTCACACAGACACACACACACACACACACACACACACACACACACACACAGGTAACCTAATGTGGTTACAGCTCCTCCATATCAGTGCTTATAGAAAGATGATCATGTGTCTGTCTGATCAGCTCTGTCTTGACCTTAAGGTCGTGGGTTTGATTCCCATGTTGACAGAGATGGCAAAATCGGCAGTAGCCCCGCGGCCCATTCAAAATTTCCCGAGAGGAAATTTTCTAGTTTATTTTATTACGCCTATTTCATCAAAATAGAACCAGTCATTGTCCAAAAGAAAAAAAATAATACCTATTCTTTAAAATTAATACCTTTGGACCAAATTTATCACTTTTTAAGGCCATTAAATTTTGCTTTTTTGATTTATCACTTTTTAATACTTTTTAAAACCCCGCGGACACCCTGTGTGTGGGACTGACAAAATATTTTCTACAATGCAGCTGTGTTGAAAATATTTGATAGAGCAGCACAGCTTCCAGTATTTGGATGATTTCCCACTGGAGGAAAAAAAAAAGAACACAACAAATTAGATTGAGAGTTTTGGTTCTGGTTTCTGTTTTTAGTTTTTAGTTTTTAATTTTTAATTTTTTCATTTGTGAACTCACTGTCACTTATTGTGCAGAGGTAAAATATAGTTGTACAATTTTTTTTTTTGTTCTTTTTTTACGGTCTAAAATCATAGAGAGAGACTGAGATTTTATTGCTCCATCCCTGAACTGTTGCTTTGATTATTGGTTTCTGGTTGGTACATATTTACTCGTTTTCTCGATGCTCTCAGTAAAATGCAGGACTGTCGTATGAATCCACTTATATGAAGGTTTTTATCTGTTTTCAGGCGAGTTGAAAGCTTTTTGATTTACTCTGCAGCATGAAGCTTTCCAGCATACTGGAGTGTGTTCAGATGGGCAGGAGAAATGTCATATGCCATAATTGGGCATAATTATGTTTAGCATGGTCTCTCATGTCCAGACAGTGACAGTGCTGTGTTGGCACTGTAGAATACTCTGGCTGCATCAATTAGCATCCTGCTATAGGGGGGATATGCTCTGGCCTGTTTACATTTCTTTGAAACAATCACAATCGTCTTAGGCAGTGCTGAGTCCAGGATGCAGCCATGGTACCCTTGCCTTGCAAAATAGTGTTTTGTTTTTTGTGGAACACTGACGCGTGGAAAGACAATCACTGTTATCAAAATGCCAGTGAGTCAGACTATGTGTTGTAGAGTCCACACTAACCACCTGCAGGCTGTAGCTTCATGTTTACCTCATATGCATGACAGTAGTTTCAAATCTCACACTCACTAAGCCAGTGAATAAGCACATTCCCCAACTTGTTGTGTAAGTCCCAGGTTCCCTAGTAAATATGTACTAACCAGAAAGAACTACACATGTAGTACAACATGCTAAAGAGTGACGCCAAAGGGAGAGGAAGCTCCACAGGTTTGAATACCTATTCCTCTGGTTCGTAGAAGTAATGAAGTCTGAAGCTGCCAGTTTTCATCATAGAGTGAAGAACAGAACAGAATATTCCTATCCAATAGGTTAAAAGTTGTGTGTCCTTCTTTCAGGGGGGACAGTAGCTGCAGCCTGGAATCATTTGCATTATGTTCTTTGTTTGGATTGTTTTAATGTTCATGGAAACTCATCAAACCACTACTGCAATCAGTATTTTACCTCTGTCCATCTAGATTTCGATTTCCACAACATACAAAAACAAACAATACATATTTTGTTCTTTGTTTTGATCTTTTCTGGTCAAATCACAAAGGCTGATCTCTAGAATACAGGGTTTCTGGCAGAGTCCTACAGGGAGAGAGCATGTGCACGTGTCATACCTACTATAAAGAAGCCAGCAGGTTAAGATTAACAATTCAATGTACTGTCCTGCTACTGCAAATAGAACCAACCCTTAAAGCTGCTACAACTTATGAATGTGCAAGTCATCAGTTTCAGCATTGAGGCTCAGTTTGTCCACATTCATAGACAGTCTGTTTCTATTACAGTAGCTGTTCAATACGACCTAATCTGGAAACAAAAGAAAGGCCATTTATGAAGAGAGGTTTTATAATATGCAAAACAAGGCATTAATGTTGCAGTTTAAAGGACTACAAGGACTAAAAAACCTTTGAAATGTTAAATACTCATAAAACTAGCGCACCATCTATTAATAAACCATTAACTGCATAACACGGCTTTGATCCAATACATTGCTTCCTAAATTTGCTTACTTAACCAGCTGCTAATAATGAAATCTGGAATGTGAAGACTCATCCTTGCACATTATAGCTAATACCAGTTTTGAAGACGATAAAGTGTGTGGTATGTGTCATCTCTGGCATCACAGCTCATTGAGTCACCTCATTACAAAGGCTCACTAAGGCACACTCTCTGAATGGATGCTGCTATGGGGGTCCATTAAGTGCAGAATTTAGATTTTAAATACAGTATTGTTATCACACTATACCATACACTTTACAGAAATGAAGTTCTGGTTATTTACTATTGAGAGCAGTGCTATCAAGGCTGATTGAGTCTTAATGCTGCTCTCCTGGTTACAATTATTACAGTACAAATACAGGAGTGACTTAAATACAAACTGCTCACATGTCTTTTCCATGGACTAAAATTGGCTACTTCGAGGCACCAGGGTGCCGTGTACCAAAATAACGCTTATCAGATCATATGGCGGCACTGCGGACCATATGGACTTCCCCAACCCCGCAAATTAGAGAGTTCACACCCCGCAGACACTGCTGAGGTGGGAAAGAAAATTAATAAGTGTGTTGCTCCATGCATCCAACAGGGGCTTCATGACCTACTTATTCAAAATAAGTCAAAATTCAAAGTAAGGAACACAACTAATTTCACTATGAGATATTTTAATCAGCCTAATTTCATTGGTCATTGGTCAATTGTCTCAGTTTGCATTTTTGCAAAACAAGTCTGTATTTATTGATGGACAGGTGTATTTGGTTTACAGTATTTGGGTCTTGGCCTTCAGATGAATAGATGAGGCTATGGAAGTGATGAATCCAAACATGATGATCATCCAAACTGCTCTCATTTGGTAAATGCACAGCACTTCTTGCATTTCTAGACTTACAAGGCCAGTCAAGGCATTTCGCAATACTTGCCACATTCAGTAATAAACTCATACAGACATGCACTGACAGAGCAGCCAGCAGAGGCTATTTGGAGTTCACTATCTTGCCGAAGCACACTTCCACATACAGCAGTGATCGGACCATGCACCCTCTGATTAGAGGAGGACCTTCTACCAACTGAGCCACCACTGCCATTAACTCTCAGTGTGGCTCCACCATGCAAATTGCTCTTATACAAGAATGGAAATGACATTTGTTTGTTTGCTTTTAAATCCTCCTTTTTCAAGTTTTGCTTGCCCCTAATCCACTGATGACCCATACTTTAGCACAGTGGTTCCCAACCTTTTCCAAGTCATGGACGTCTTGAACATTTCTAAAATGTTGGCATTCCACATCTGATCTGAGCTCTCAGAGCATTTGTTAATTTAATGATAGTCATTGAAAATTAAGGACTGAACTAAAAGCAAGGGAAGCTCAATCTTACTTGTTTGTTGACACTGGGTAAACTCTCCTTCTAATTCTTTCTGATGCTAACCAACTTTCTATTGATGCATTTTGGCATGCATGTAATCTTGCAATTAAACTGAGAAGAAACTATATGTTTTTGATGATCGGTGACAACATAAAGTTATCCTGTCTTTTCTTTTTTTTTTTTTTTTTTACTTTTTCTTTCTTTAAAAGAAAATGTTTTTTATTGGTCTTCTTTAATGCAGTAAGACTTGGCTGCATCAGTCATGAGACCCTAAAATGAACTTGGACATCACATCACAGTATTTCATTGCAATCATCACCACTGTGCTTAGTGGCTGGGGGTGAAGCAGCAGATGGGATTCACCTCAATGATGTCCGGAAGCAGTGGGACATGAAAGAACAGCGATGGCAAATGCACAATGCACATGAGACAAGTCCTGTAAAAAATGCTGAACATTGCGGTTCGAACTCTGCTTCTTCAGTGCCAGTGGTGGCATTAAGGATGACCGTTAGTGTACTTCAGCCCAAAGCTGAATGCCATTTTATGGAAAAAGGCTCCTCAGGATGTGTGTAGAGTGTCGAAAACAGGATTTTCTTTTTAAAACCAACTCAGGGAGGAGAACAGGACTAACAACATACTTAACTGCCTGAAGGCAAAGCACTCACGTTGTATCTTTAAGCTTCAAAGGAGTATAACATTTCCTTTGTATCGCATTACTTTATGTTTTTCATTGTATTGTTCTAAGAGTTGAAACAATGATTACAAAATTGGCATGACAACCACTGAAAAAAGCAGTATGATTCTTTCAAAGACAAAACACTTGACAGGAGTTCAAGTACATTTTGCCAACTCTCTGAGAAATGAAGGTCACACTAATGCAGCTTGAATAGTTTCATCTACGTATATGTCCTTTTCTGTCTATTTGAATGTATCAGTGAATAAAGGGTTGCGCTGTGGCACACACATACACCAGCTTCAGTTACTGAAATCACTTTCTTAAAGGAGTCATGTACTATATTGGTGTGGACCTCAGTGGAAACTTGCCTGAAAATCTGGAGTTTGAAAGTTTTTTAGTTTGGGCTCTTTGTTTAAGCCAGAGTAGCTCATGAGGCTGGTTACCGCAAATTATGAGATTTTGACTCTGCTCCTATGGTGACGTCACCGACCTGTCTGGTAGATATGAATTATGCTTTCCTTTTGTTTTATGATTTTTATGTCTTTTTGTAAACGTGAGAAACTTTCTATTATGTACTCTGCTCCTGCTGCGCTGATTATCACCTCCTTTTCAGGAGGTACCACCTCCTGATCAGACGTGGACACAGTCCCCGCAGCCGCGACTGATATGTTTTCACACGTTTTTATGAAAATGCGTTGTAACGCGCGTTACTTAGATTGTAACGGGTAAAATATTTTGTTTTATTTGTAATGCGTTATATTACCGCGTTACAGCAAATAGTAATACATTACTGTAATTACTTTTGTAACGCGTTACTCCCAACACTGCTCACAGTGCTTTGGCTCCTCCCCAAGGGAACTGGTCCTGTGTGCTAGGTACCCCAACCAGAAGGGTTACAAAAATGGTAACGGGTACCATGGGACCAGTACAGTTCCATGTGGAAACGCTGAAATAAGCACAACGTTCCGTACTGACCCGTACCGTACCGCATAGTGGAAACGGGGCTTTATATACAAAAGAAGTCCTGCTTATTCATCACCTCTTGGCTTCTCATGTGTGGTGGTGACTATGTATGCAGAGCCCCCCATACCCAGGCATCGCTGGCAATGGGAGCCTCAAAGGCTATGCTGCAACGACCAGGAGGGCACTGCCGTAAGCACAGAGGTCTAAAGTGCAGGGCTAGCTGAGACACCGAGCCAATGGGCTAGCGGGGCTAGCTGAGCCACTAAGCCACCTGGGCCGAGCCGCTGTGAGACTCGCTGAGCATTCGTTCAGTTGCTACAGTATGTTGGTGGAAGTGGTGGCAAGTATTCAAAGAAGAACTTTCAAGGTTCAAGTGGAGAAGGGTTCCATGTGAACAGCAGTACAACATGGGTCAGTCCTGATACCTGCTGTCAGGGGCAAGGGGTGTATGCAGTTAAACCCGTGAGGGGAGGCCTAAATTAAATGTTGTTTACAAACTGCAACGAACAAATCTATAGATTCACTCAAAGCAAGCTGGAAAAATGCTCAATGTGATAACATGTTACACACTGAGGACTTAAAAGGGGAAGAAGTCCTGTAAAAAAAAAAAAGACCTGTTATGCATCTATGCACAAAAAAAATCAATTCTCAGGTTATCTTGATGCCTGCTTCACTTTGCCAAAGCCATGTCACTCCATCACCTAATGTCGAGGCCTGAAGGTCACAGAATGGACTGCATTGACTTCTGCCCAATGTTATATCCATCTGTCTATTCACATATGTGCAGTGACAAAAGGTATCTATCCATCCATCCATCCATCCATCTATCTATCTGAGACCTTTGCAGTGGCCACAGGCAAACCGAGGTAACACCAAAGGCTGTTCACCAAAGCATCATCCCTCATCTTCTCCTAAAGGATCCTGAGGCATTCTTCTCATCCCTAAAGGATCCTGAGGCATTCTTCTCATCCCTAAAGGATCCTGAGGCGTTCTTCTCATCCACATGAATACATAATCCTCTCAACATATTCAAGACTGACAGTTCCCTCCTAGTTGGATCTATCCAGAATATCTCCATAGGGAGCCGCCCACAACAATGACCTAGATGACTAAACCAACTCAGCAGAGTAGCAGTTGTCCTCTGCTGCTTTCAGGTCCCAAGGCTTCTCCATACAGGTAAGGCCAGATTACCTACAAAAAGAAACAGGATTCAGACTCTTCTATCAGTCACCATCTGCAGCTCAGGACCACATGTGAGGATTGAAATGTAGAATGAGTGACAAATAGAGAGCTTCGCCTTCAGGCTCCAACTCCCTTATCTATATTTCCCACAGAATTACATAGAGGTTCATCACCTACTGTACAATACATAGCCAGGTTTTTAAAAGGCACATCTCTAAGGTGTTCTAAGGAATGCCACACACTCATTGTTGACACATCCAGCCTAGCTTCTGGCAGTGTGTGTGGGTTTGACTACTAATTTGCACATAAAGGACACTGACAGGATTTCCTGAATTCTTGTATCTAAGATTGACTTCTCCCGTGAAAGAGGTTCAGTTGTGAGGCAACGGATATGTAGCGAGCACAGTTCTATTTGATATAAATCATCTGTAAACTTTTCACCTAAAATCATCATCACCTAAACCTTGCAGCGACAAAAAACAAATTGCAGCCTCATGGTGAGTGACAGTGAGCACACAGATAATACAGCGATTACATGCCAAACAGTAAGTGCTTCTTTCCGGAAGAATGACATGCTTTTATATTATTCTGACAATAGGGCCCTTGCATAACCGGCCGGTGGTAGAGGCCTCTGTTAGAGCAGAAGATTAATGGATGATTAAGGTAGATAGTCCCAGGGTACAGAGAACCACTCTGAAACCAAATGACCTCAGATAGCACAATGAAGCCAGACTGCTCTTTCGTGTAAACAAGCCATACTTGATGAATTACCTTTTCCCCTCCTTATTATGGAATTAGTGCTCTGGGTTTAAAAAAAAAAACATCCAAGGAAAACAAAAATAGGAAAACTATAGGACTTAAGACTTTGCAGAAAGCCATTATTATTTCCATATTTGCAATACAGGATAGGCCTCCTCTAATCTGATTTCTTAAATGGCTTTTCTTTGCTGGCATGAGTTTTTTGCAACTCCCCCAACGCAGCACTCGCAGTTTAACTGCTGTGTAGAGATAACAGATGAAGGGAAGTGAATCGCAAACGAGGAGGTTTCTGTTACATTCACATATATTGACATACTCTCAATAATCAAGGATAAAGCACCAGCCGCCACAAAATTAACAGCAATGCCGGTGCCTTGTTTAGCAGTTTCCAGGTGAGAGTTTTATCTGTGGGAAATCAAAAGAAATGGGAGTCGAGCGACACATCACAAATGCATCAGTGGTGTCATCAAGCTGTAATGACGGCATGTCAGGGGGTCGTCTCGAAAACAGACATTAAGCCCTCCATCCTCTTCTCGCTGGTTAACAGCCCGGATACATGGTAAGATGAATTCATGGCAGACGGGGAGCTCTGGCAAGATACAGAATACATGAGAATAGAATCACAGCGGCTAATTCTACATGTCCTCAAGCAAGAAAAGAACGCTTGGGAAACCTCATTTAATGTCATGGGGAAAGTAATGCCACCCGTCCATCAGTTTATGCTTTTAGCAGAGGGAGGCTTGATTATTTTCAAAGTCAATTATTGTTTGCTGGCATTGCTAATTATAAAAGAAAGTGTTCACTGCTGGTCTGACTGCACTCGCTATTATTCTAGTAATTGCCTTAATTTTATTTCTGACTAAATGAAACCAGGCTTTGTGTTTCACTACCCAAAACCTGTTTCCAATAATTCTGCTGTTCATTTTGTTTTCCTTGTTTAATAAAAGTGGAAATAATGAGCTTCTTCAGTAATGTAGCTTAGGCCATGTAGCAGAGCAAATATTGGTACATCACATACTGTAATCAGTGGTGTACTTTTCTCTTTGAAAACAATGAGGACTATAATCTCCTTTGTATTAGCAGTGATTCATTGCACATATTAATAGAACTTTCTTCATTGAGCTGTCGTACAGTGTTGGGAAAAGGAAAATGACCTGTAAAAAGTGGTGGTTTAATCATCACCGATATGAAGAAGGGCATGTTTTGATTGCTGTCTGTTTATTTGTCAGCAACATACAGTAGGAAGAAACCCCTACATTTTGGCGCTTATCTGGTCAAAGCAATTATATAAGCAAAATATCGCATTTTTCAACACTTTTGCCAATAATTTATGGATCTTGGTATAGAAAAATGTCACACATTAATAGGTTTGACATGTACTTTGTACAGTTTGGTACAGATCAAGATTATAATCCTTTTTTTTATCACTTCCCTTAAAGCAGAAGTAAGCGGAATGTTTGTGTTAATATGAGTCTTAAATAGTTACATCTTCCGACAGCAATCACTTATAAAAAGTGTTTGGTCCGAAACACGGGTCTGTCAGTCACTCTGCTCTGCTGTAAGCCGAGGAGAAAACTTTCCTTGCAGGGTATATACGCAAATCTTTGAGTCAATTTACTACCATTTAATACCTTTTTTCACTACCTTCAGATTTTTTTTAATACCACCACGACATCGAGTTGCACCAAGTATCAATCAGAAAGATTTTATGACATGTACATAGATTTTATCATCCAACACTTACTTACATCATTACCATTACCCAGGAGACTCGGTTGCACAACAGGGCATCATCCATAAGTCATCAGGAACATTTGATCAAAAATAAAATATCTTATCATGCCTTTCTCAATCACCAGCCTCTCTCCCCTGATCCCACCCTCACCTGCCCCCCCCCCCCCCCCCCCCCCTCACTCACCTCACTCCACCTCCCTCCCTCCCTCCCTCACCCAGTTTGCCTCGCTCCGTCTTCCTTCCTCACCTCCCTACCTCACCCAACTCACCTCACTAACTCTTTAAATAAATACCTGGTTCTGTCTCTACCGTCACAGAACACAGTGGTAGGCCATATATATGTTTTTTTTTACATCAGTGTGAAAAGTTTCAACAATGTCCGCACATCTGCACCGTCGGTCTGTGTCCCACGTGCACTCACTCATCTGACCTCAGCTCTCAGTAGAAGCTGCAGCTGCTGCAGGTGTCTGTATCTGTAGCGCTTCGGGGCTTCCTGCCCTTTCAAACGGAGCAGACCCGGACCCGGTCCGACTAAACACCGGGCTGGCGGTAGAAGGTTCATGGAGCTGTGAGCCGCGAGTGCATGAAAAAAGAGCACATCGGATGTGCGGCGCGTGACGTGCATCTACATTGACACACACATAGGCTACATCAAGGCGCCTGTCATCTCAATTTAAAGCAGATATCAGTGGCACGGCCGTTTCGGCTAATGCTGTGTTCAAGGCAGGCTTTTGAAACCGTAAGTTACAGCTTCAAGTCACAACTACGACTTGGTAGCGTTCCAGGTAACCCGTAGCTCGTGTTTTTACCGTCCTGTTGTCTGTGAAAGTTCCCTATAACGGCCACTCGTAACTTCCGACCCGTGAACTCGTACCAGATCGAACTGGTATGACTTCACAGGAAGGAAAAACACAAAGTACGAGTTTCCTTGAACGCACCATGAGTTAGCAGCCCCCGCCCTTGTCAGGCATCAATTGGTCCTCGTGCTACGTCACCACATTCACGCACATCCCTTGGCTGCACACACAGCCCTTCATGCCGTTCTCTCCCCTCATTGGATAACACTTGTATCCCACAAGGAAAATTTTCTCCTCGGGTTACAGCAGAGCAGAGTGACGGAGAGACTCGTGTTTAGGCTGAAATACTTCATGTAAGTGATTGCTGACGGAAAATAGGACTATTTAGGACTTATATTAACAAAAACATTCCACTGATATCTGCTTTAAGTCTTCTGCAAACTTGCAGTTTCCCATATTCGAAACGTTTTGCCACACGCTAAAATCCGAAGAGATTCACTAGCACTTCTATCCGCCTGACAACTATGCGCGCGAAGATGATTTTAGATTTCTAGCGGCCAATGAATACAATGAATTGATATGACGTAAATATCATTCCTTTTTTTTTTGAAGTAGCGGCGCAAGCAAGTAATGCTTTATTTATTTTATTACGCCTATTTCATCCATAGACTGTAAAAAGAATGGACGTAGCGTCCGTGACGTCACCCATTGGTTTTGGGGAGTCGTTTTTGTGACTCAAATATGGCGGCCTGAACAGCGCCATGTTGGATTGGCCGGCCGAGAACCCGCCCACTGGCCTCGAAGCAGCTGTCCACGGAGCTGCTCAGACCTGTCACTCAACGTTTCCGCGCCCTGATTGGCCAGAATTTTAACCTAATAACAGTAAAACTGTAGAGTTAAAAAAAAATTCACCCCCCTCAGAGTGTGTGTGGGGGTAGAAACTATCGATTGAGACGAAAAAACGTTCTGACACCAGGCTTTTAACATGTTTACTGAGGATGTAAAGTCGGCGATTTTAACATGGGGGTCTATGAGGAATGCTCCCTTCTGACACCAGCCCCCAGAGGAATTCGAGGGGATTGCAGTTTTTTGAACGCGGAAGTGAGCTTCACTTCTCAGACCGACAACTGCCCCCTTGATTTCATCAAAATAAAACCAGTCATTGTCCAAAAGAAAAAAAAATAATACCTATTCTTTAAAATTAATACCTTTGGACCAAATTTATCACTTTTTAAGGCCATTAAATTTTGCTTTTTTGATTTATCACTTTTTAATACTTTTTAAAACCCCGCGGACACCCTGCCTTGTATCCTACAACCTTTATCCAATGAGGAGAGAGAACGGCATAAAGGGGCAGTCCTCTGAAACAGTCAATGACAGACAGACCTGTTATTGTAGATCACACACACAAACTTCCAACATCTGCAGCACCAGAGCATGACCGGACGGCTCTTCAGTCTCTCTCTCTGCCGGACACCGGAGCCCCCTGTCCAGGTGCAGCTGATCTCCGTGGCGGAGTGTTTTTTTTTTCTTTTTTTCCCCCGTCACCGGGACCCGTCAGCTGGACATCACATCTCTCCATCAGCCGAACCATGCGAGCGGTGCTGATGGTTATAAAGTCGCGTTCGCAGCAGTAATATGCCTATATGATTTCTCCTCAATCACTTGTGTTTAGTAAACTGCAGGAGGCTGGGTTTCCTGACATGGTCGGTGACACGTGCGTCTGCAGCCTCCATCCACCGGGATGACGCTTATCAATCACAAAATCTATCAATCTATCAATGTCCAGATATTTAATGTTGCCGCCCTCTCCCTGTTCAACGCGGTAATGTCGGTAAAGTCCCTCTTCTTGGCCGTCTTCCGTGTCTCCATGTCGTAAAAGGGGCAGGGCGACGCCTCTAAAGCAGGAATATATCGGGGCGTGACATTTAAATTACGCTCGTTTTCAGCCGCCGGATTTATCAACACCACGCCGGTTCTACGCCGAAATCAGCAGCGTACACACTTTTAGTAAATCACACGTGACACTTGGCGTACACTTTACACCAGAATCTACACCATCTACCACCTGCGCAAGTTTGATAGATGAGGGCCTGTGTGTGCAGCCAAGGGATGCGCGTGAATGTGGTGACGTAGGGACGGGTATTGCAAAAGCGCCCAAGAACTGACATCTCTGCATTGTTGGTGAATGAGCAAGTGTGGTATTTTCAATAATTTAAGGACATTTATAGATCACCCACGTTAATAGCATCATTGAGGATCCTTTACAGATAAATATTAACATGTAGGCGAGTAAAAAAAAAAAAAAAAAATAGTTGTCTACATTAATGTTTCAATCTACAAATAAACAAATTATAAGTATAATTTGATATGACCAAGACACCTAAAAACAAAAACGGCCGTTTTCATCAATTTACAAGCAAGTGGGCAACACACATACATTGCAGTGAATGAGTTTTCTGGGCGCTTTTGCAATACCCATATCCTGCCACTCAGGGCGCAAAACCCTTACCACAGGAGTCAATGGTGACGTCGTTACTCTCTTTTCCAGTGCTCTAGCCAAAACCACCGGATCGTGCACTGATGAACTTTTGCCATTTGCACTGTTATTTTTAGCCTTTTTATATATTTTTATACATTTTAGTTACATAGTTATGTTTTCCTGCTGGCCAGAATGGTTGTGTATGTGTTTTTTGTGTATATTTGTTTGCATTTGTCGACACAGAGGCCACTGGCAAGTTCGTTGTATTTTCTTTTACAATGACAATAAAGCTTCTATTCTATTCTATTCTATTCTATCGCTTACTTCTGCTTTAACATTGCGAGTTGGGTATTTTTGAAAAGTCTTGTGTCAACCACCTGGATCTAACAGATGTGTACAACTGTTGGGCCTTGGTGGAGGTTTGTGCAACTGTAATTCCCTCATGTTTTCACATGCATCCATTGGCTGGTTTGTTTGTTTGTTTGTCAGCAGGATTATGCAAACGGTCATCATTGGCCATGTTAAATATGATATCACATCCTTTTTTGCTCAGAACACAGGACAAGTTTAGTAGCCAGAGAATTTATATGATTGGACCTGGACAGAAACATCATTAGTCTTTAGATCAGCTAGATTTCACAGCAATGTTATCATGACAATCAGTGGATTTGTTCAAGGAACCAAAGTAAAGTTATTACAAAAACATTAATGTTTGCCATTACCCAATAGTTCTGACAACGCTGACCTTTGAAGGAACAGAGCGTTGAAGAATCCAAAATGTAGAAAGCTAGTAAAGTTCGACTGTGTTTCAGCACCCGCTCTTGTCCTCTGGTATAGACAGGATACTGCTTCACTAAAGAGGAAATGTTTTTGTACAGTTGGGAGACAGGAGTCAATGTCACAAGTAGGTCATTTTAATAAACTGTGTGAACTTATCAATGAGACCTTTTCGCCTCAATAACGGAAAGGAAGTTCAATCCTAGGGATAAAACTCCACAGGGAAGTAAACATCACTGTTCAAAGTAAATACAGAGAGGCACAAAGAGTCATTGTGAGTGACTTGTGTTATCATTTTCCATGCAGACTTGCAGATTATTTCATGGCAGAGCTCATCTCAGCATGAATTTCTACCTCTTATTAGATTCTATCTGATCAAAAGTGTCAAAATGTGAAGATCTAGCCTAAACCACTGCATTTTTGCAGTCTGTAACACAGATATCTGTCCAATCAATATGGTCAGAGTTTACAATGAAACCGCACTTCACCTCCTGTATGAAGGAGAGACTAGGAAGCACTGTGGAAAAAAAGCCACAGGGTCACAGTGGCTAATGCCAACTTCAATGCCTGTGGAGGTTTTCAGTCATCAAGGTCACGGTTTCTCTTCCAGCTTTACAAAGGTAACTGGATTTGTATTGGGTACCTTAGGATGTCTCATCCAGTGGGTCACATGACGACCAGGTGGGTCAACAACTCTCCTCAACGACCCTCAAGGTACAACAAGAAGTTAAATGTTTGCAATTCCCCACTGGTCAGCTAGAACTGAAAAAGCCTTTCAGGAGTTGAAACGTTTTCAAAAAGCTTAAGAAAGACTTACCACCTTTCTAAAGATCTAAAGCTACCTTTTACATTATCCATAACCTGTATTTATTATAATTCATAACACATTATTACTATCTCACAAGGTGTACTTTAGGCATTGTGCCATTTTCCAATGCATAAAAATTAGGGCTGAAACGATTCCTCGAGTAATTCGAGTACCTCGATTACAAAAAATGGTCCGAGGATTTTTTTCTGCCTCGAGGAATCGTTAATTTAATTGTAGTTCAAGCGGTCGCACGGACTACTTTCAATGTGGCACAACGTGCGCCGTAACGTAACCTATGAACGTAACCGTGCGGGGCCCCCCCGCGGCCATCCGCCGTGGATGACGGCGGAGATGGGGAGGAGGGGGGCGGCGGCGAGGCGATGGCCGCGACGACCGGGGGGGGGGGGGGGGGTGACGGTGGCAACGGTGGCGACAACACAGCAGAACAATCCTGCCTAGGAGCTATCCATGGTTAGGCTACTTAACCAAGTCTCTTGAAATATCAAACAAAGAAAAGGACTATGGACTGTGGAAGCTTGAATGGCCAAAATACTGAAGTTATCATGACGTGAACCATATGTTGCGGTGAGACCGTTGATTCGGTAGAAACCCGGCTTAACGGGCGGGCGGGCGGGCGGGGGGGGGGGCGGACGTAGGTGTTTGACTGAGGGAGAAAAAGGCGACAAAAAGACAGAAAATGTCTCTCTATAGGCACTATAGTTGTAACATGGCCCTTGCATACCACAACAGCACGTCTTCCATGTTGCAGCATCTCCGCAGAAAACATTTTTGATATCTTGAAAGTAATTTAATTTAATTTATTTTTGATATCTTGAAAGTAATTTAATTTAATTTATTTTTATTTGTGTTTTATTTATTCTTATTTATGCTAGCAGCAGTCGCCTCTTTGGTAATGTTTCAAGACCAGAAAATACTTGCTTGTGAATTTAAGAAATAAAAACAGTTGATTCTACAAAAGGAAACCAATTGGTCATTCATTATTAAGTGAAATATGTTATTTTCTCTTGTGTATTCATAATTTCTCTTTAACCAAGCAAAAATACGTTTTATCCGATTACTCGATTAATCGATGTAATTTTCAGTAGAGTACTCGATTACTAAAATATTCGATAGCTGCAGCCCTAAATTATGAGTTAAAAGTTAATTAGGGAAAGATCATTGCAGTAACAATGTTGGCTCACTAATGTGTTATTCTTCAGCTATATAAAACTGAGGAGCAGAAATGAAAAAAAAGTTATGAGATTTTGTCTTAAAGAAAGAATCTCAAACATAATGTCAAACTGGGTCACTGCTCTGTAAAACAAGCCACACTTGCAATGATACAAGCTTTTCCTGGTCTACCAAATGTAGGCAATTAAAACAACTTAGTAAAGATTGGGGAAACCCATGGTTGTGGTTTAAAGAAACCAGTACAGTTGGCTGTTGGTAGAAAACTGGTTGTGAACGGGGGTGTTTAATAATGCATCACACTGCATACATCTTTGCTTTGGAGTGAGGATAGTAATTACTGAAGTCCACATGTATCAAACATGTTTTGAAGGAATTAAATGCATACTTCTAAACGAGGAGCTGTTTATCAAATTTAGCTGGAAGCTTTTTTTTTTTTTTTGCTGGATCTCCCTGCAGCTGTTCTTTAAATCTGAGGCACCAATTCTGCAAACAAACACCTGCATAGAGGTATCCACTAATACTGTATAATATAAGTTAAAGCAGAAGTAAGTGGAATGTTTGTGTTAATACAAGTCTTAAATAGTTATATCTTCCGACAGCAATCACTTATATAGAGTGTTTGGTCTGAAACACGGGTCTGTCAGTCACTCTGCTCTGCTGTAAGCCGAGGAGAAAACTTTCCTTGTATCCTACAAGCTTTATCCAATGAGGAGAGAGAACGGCATAAAGGGGCGGTCCTCTCTGTGTGTGCAGCCAAGGGATGAGCGTGAATGTGGTAACGTAGGGACGAGGGCAGGGACTGCTAACTCCATTGGCTGACAAGAAGTTAGCCAAAACGACTGGATCGCTTACTTCTGCTTTAAGTATAAGTTACCACTGTTTGCATTTTTGCATGCTCAACTTTAATTCAATTGGAAGTTTTCTTTTTTTTGTACTTTTTTTACTTTAGCCGTGTTTCCACTGCAGGAGTTCCTGGTAAAGGGAGGGGGTAGGAACTTCTACAGGAACCGTCCTCTCACTCGGCCCTCTCAGTGGCCGTGTTTCCACTGCAGAGTCGGACCCCGCGGCGACGTCATAAGTTTCGATCGCCGCTTAATCGCCGTGCGACAGTTTCGACCGTGACGTCACCCAGGCAGGTCACAAGCACATGCACAAAAATCATAACAACAACGAAGAAGGATGGAAGGAGCTGAGGTGGTAGGTGCGTTTCTGGTTTGTGTATTTGTGCACATGGCGGTTGATTGTAATCCTGCTTGAGTTTTTTTATTTTATTTTTTACTTTTCACGGCATTGTTTTGTGGCGTGATGGATCCCCAGTGTGTCGAGGTGCGCTGATATTTTAATTTCGCCGCGATGACTCAAACCCCCTCTGAATCTCCTCGGTGCTGTAGACTGCAATCAATGTCTGCACCTCATCGTCGGCCCATTTGTGTACATCTTCCTGCTGTTTTCTTGTTGTTTACAGCGGTGTCTGCTAGGCTAATGCTCCCCTTCTGCTCCCCCTTTTAAAAATGCCGGTTGTGTTGGTGCTTTCTGGTAGCGTCAGAGCCTGCTCTAGCTTTAGCCAATCAGCGCCGGGTTAACCTCGAGCCCCACCCAGGAGCTTTTCAGGGCCGAACGGAGTACCTACCCTGGAGTAGGTACTCCGTTGGCCCCTGTAAAAGTTCCTGTAAATGGCCCTGTGGAGGAGGTTCCTGCAGTGGAAACACGCACCAACGGGGCTGGCCCCGTAAAATTACCCCGAAGTTCCTGCAGTGGAAACGCGCCTTTTATCAACCATCATTTGTTGCTTTGTGGCACTTGTATTCCTGAATGAATACTGTCTTTTTTTTGACAAAGATTTGATCACATGCCCCAGACAATTTTTTTATGTACTGTAAATGCATGGCAGAAGTTCTGAATAAAATCTACTCTATCAGTTGAAACCTGGCGATGCCAGTACAGCCTACACCAAAATCTGAACGGCAGCTTGAATAGCGACAGAAATCCTGTGTGGTGCAGGGGCGGTGGCGTCCTCACATCACCCAGGAGACTGAGGGGATTAAAAATTCATCATGTTTTGTATTTGTTTGTTTTTCATAAAGCATTAGACATGAGTAGGTCTCACAATGTCTTCAGCCATTTTCCCCCACACTTTGTTCCTGTACCAGCACACTGTACTGACACAACCAGAGTAATATTTTGCAGCAAACAACACCTTTAGCTGAGCAGATGATGCATTCAGCTCCTTACATTTGTACCTTGTGATTTAGTGAACAACAGACTGTACAAACCTAGAACTGTTCCCGCTCGTCATAGCGTTTCTCTCAGCATTACTCAGAACTACTACATATTATGGCTCACTATTCCCTTTTATTCTGCTGTTTTAATTTACACTTGTCAGAGGCTTTCAAAAGGTCTAACTGAGATCAGCACATTCTCTCAGCCTCTACAGAGCAAACACAGCTCTTGCAGTGGTGTTTTGTTCTTGAACTCCGATGTGGTTTTTTCATTAGACGGACAAGTTGTGACTCTATTGGCCTGCTGCTGATTGGAACGTGGAACAAAACAGGGTGAACTGCTCTCGGCATGGCTGAGCACAGAATTATCTAGTATTACACTGCCAACTGTTTAATATTCTCTCATGTTCTAAGACTGAATTTAACACCCACCAGGTTTCCACTGCTGTTAAGATTTGAAAGCATGCAAGGATGACATGAGCAATCGAGGCTGTTTGAGCTGTCAATTTTTGACATGGTCTCATCAGCACCCCGCTGTAAGCAGGTTGAAGCCTGCAGCTGCATCCAAACACATTCATCTCAAAAAGGGTCTGCACTATCAACTTTTCGTAATGTTCTTAATGCGATGCAAATGCCAGCTCATATATACGTCCAGCCTGATCCATGCAAATGGTGCGTTTCTGTCTGACACATTGGGTCAGACTGCTGAATGCATCGTCGTCTAGCATCACCAACAGATCATAATTTCCTTCTGTTAACTTCAGACGAATCACTATATCACACTGATGTCTGGCATCAAAGGTATGATCGCGTCAATTTCCCACAAGGAAGTGCTAAACTCAGCACAGCAGGTGGGTGAGGGGGGGGCTGACAATAAATGAGTTGCTCCAAGGGGAACATACTAGACCTACAGCCTACAGGAGGATAGTTTTGCTATTGGTACTTAGTCAAGGTTAGCATTAACAGCTGTTTGCTGAACAGTCTAGAGGAAACATGAGTTCAACATGAAATTGTATTCCTTTAGTCGGCAGATGATGTTTCCAGTGGTGAAAATGGCCATCTGGCCATCTATTTCTGGCTTGATTGCACTGTCTCATGACCCTCAGATACTACGTCACTGTAGCGTCCAGTCTAGTCTATGGGCCCATTCACATGGAGCGTCTTTTGCGCGAGCGTTTCCATTGTCTTCAATGTAACCACGCGCCTTGCGCGCGCAAAATCCGAAGCGACGCCGACGCGCCTTTTTTTCCGTGCGCGTCCGAGGCGCACCGAGATGAAAATATCTCAACTTTTTCGAATGCCGCACGCGCACCGCGTGTCATGTGATCAGAATCAGCTGCACGGACCTGCTTCACCAGCAGCAACAAGCAGCCCGGCTCTCAGTGCTTGCTGCTTTCAGCAGCTCCCTCTCGACGAGCGGCAGCTCAGTTCTCCCCCGGTCCAGCCCGGATCTCTACTCCATAGCTGCCGTAGCAGCAGTGTGATAGCAGTACATTTTTAACCGCATTTTTAACTTTTATTAGACACAAGGTAGGGAGTTCACGTCTCGCCTGCCTCCCTCCTCTCCACACGGCGGTGAGTCCTCCGTTCAAACTGACAGACAGACAGGCAGATCGAGCAGTGAAGCTGCTGAGAGGGATTCACGGTGCTTGAAATCTGATCAGCTCTGTGTTTACTCAATTCCTGGTTAAATGACAGAAGCACACCACTAAATGTAAGAATGTGACAGGCGCTTTTGGTTGCTTAGTAACGGCAGACGCGACCATAGACGCGAGCTCAGAAGCGCTTTGAAAAACGCATGCAAAACGCTCCAGCTGGCATTTTGCATGCGTTTTCAGGCGCTCCATGTGAATGGGGCCTAATGCTCAGAGCGTGGATCATAAACTTGTGTACTGTAAAAGTCAGCAAGAGCAGTGCTAGCTAATAAGTTGTAAATATGATGTATATACTGAACATCGTAAACATGCTCCCGAGTCAGTCAGATCAAATCGTTCACAATTATGAACCAAAGGTAAAAGAGTAGACAATTATTTGAAACAGTCTTCTCGTGATAACAATATGCGGATTTATAATTATGAAAATGCTGAAGCTTTGCAGGATAAAAGACAGCAGATTTATCATGTTATCTGGAAAGAGAACAAAATTGCTGATTATTTTGAGTGTTGACAAAATACAATCCAAATGTTTTTGTTTCACTGTTCAGTTAACCGGTAATTGAACAAAATCCAAAGTACCTCCTAAAAGATGCGACGGGAGACACAACCATGTTATTTTCTTAGCTGTCTCCCCCACAAAAGATCTATGATGATTAAAATCTATAAAAACACACCGCGAGTTATAAACCAAACCCAAACCTCTTAAAATACTGAAGTGCTTAATATGTTCTCCTCTCTGTGCTGTATATTCACTTTACTGCACACATAAGGTGCTGCTCTCCCTGCCATACCAGGGAAATGGTGGACAGCCTATATTTTATAGCTAATCCTAATGACATTCTCATGGCTGCCAGTCATGCACCTCGATGTGTGTGTGTGTGTGCGCGCGCACTGTGTGTGTGTTATTGTAAGTGCACCTCAACCTATATGGTGAGAGTAACACATCAGTGGGAATACAATTTTGTGCAGTTACTGAACCCAGGTTCTCTGTAATGCATTCTCTTTGCCTTTGAAAATGCTTGAAAGTCTGTAAGCTTTTTCTTTCCCTGTTTATTTTTGTTTCCTTTTTGGGCTGAAAATATTTTTTATAATTATATATTTTTCTTTTTTTATTATTATTATTCATTTTGGATTAAACATTTCTTTACACTGAAATCTCTCAATAGGTTAACTGGATGGGTTTTCAATAGATTTTAAACATTCATGGTCCCAGTTATGCCTGCAGCTTTTAACTATCGCAGCTCCTAAGAACAATTCAGTGAAGCTTGCAAGGCTGTACACATTAGCACATCTTATTGGTCAGAAACACTCTCTTAGCCTTTTCAGCGGCTACCTTGACAAACCACTTCTGACTGGTTCATTTGTCAGAATCACTTCCTTTATCAACCGAACAACAGATTCAAAGGAGCTTATTACCCCTGATTCAGTGCTCCACTTCTCTTTTCCTCAATTCTGTTTTGTCAAGCGGAAGTGTGGCATTAGACCGTCTAATGAAAGAGTTATCACAGCTGTTATGACAGAAAACGGTGGGCATAATTTGGTGATAATATGACTATTTCAGAACGTGTTGGGCATATGGAGGCAAATCACGCTGTACAAGTGGTTTAAAATTGCAGAATAATGCTGCGATGCCGCCGCTGCATTGTGAAATCTTGTCACTATTGTGATCTATTCTACTGTATCACTTGCAAATTCAATCTGATCAGCAAAATGAAAACATTTTAGAGGCACCTTTCATGTGCACGAGGCATCAGTGTCTAATACTCCATAGATTTTGGGATACCATTAAGTATACATGTATACACAGACAACATGGCGCTCCATTGCTCAGCCTGTGCCTGGTTGAGAATAAAAATCTGCCTGGGATGGATAAAAGAAATTAGATTAAAAATAAATCTGCTCTCATGCATGTGTAACTACTCTCAGACCTTGGAGATCTTTTGATTTTTGGTTTGTAAGGGGGTTTGTGCAGAGATTCAGTAGAAGAAATACATTAATTATTTCAGACCTTGTGACTGTATGAAAAGATTTCATCTGGCCCTTTAAGCTTCATAAAACACTTTCAAAATCCCCAGTGTAGCATTAGTTATGCATTCTGACACTCACTCACTTTGATTGTAACTGCTGAGATGTATGTCATTCTATTAGATGTATACAATAAGAAACCATATCTGTGTTACAAGTCACAAAGAAAAGAAGTTTTTCAGTCAACAACCTCTATCAGTCTTTCTTTTGTTCAGTTTCTCCACAGAGTGAAAAGACACAGTTCTTTTCCTCTCAGGAAAACAACATATTGTAACTTCTCACCCAGAGAACCTCAATCACCACCACCTCCAGGGTTGGACTAAGAAAGGGGCTCAGAGCTGGGGATTTCTCTATTTTCTCGCTATATACATATATGAATATCGTATATATGTCATTCTTGCTTTTTTTTTCCAGATGAAGCAGGATATTGAGTAACACCTGTGTTCTTCTGTGAAGATAAAATGCAGTTACTAGAGGCGTTTCCATTCATACTGTAGATGGTAGTCTCTCTAGTCCCGCAGCTCTGGACATTCTGATGTAAGTGTTCAGCTTGTCTTTGCGTTGTTCTTAACTACTTCTGTTTTCTAAAATGTTAGGCATCCTAAGGTAAAATATGTTTCCATTTAAAACTTCCATCTCTTGTAATCAATTCTTCTACAGTGGAGCAGATGTTTGCAGCATCTAATCCAGTAGCCCTGTCTCTGTCACACCAGTACCACAGGAGCTACAGTAAGACGCTGGCTGCTGTGGTGAGGAAAGACAGGACCTACAGTACAGTTATGTGTTTTTCTGTAATGATCTTATAGCAACACTCTGGATTCACCGCTTCTTATACTGTGTTTTTGGTTTCTGTTATATGTGGATTGTAGGGGGTTTTACTGTATGTGAGTCGTGTCAGAATGAATGTATTAAATGTTCATTTTGTTCAAAACTGCCCTGTCATTAAACCTCAGGTTCATCCGATAATTCAACTGCATTCAATATTCTGCGCTTACAGTACACAAGTGGCCATTCAACAGTGTCCAGAGCTCAGACTTCAAACGATGTCTTGAGTGCTTTCAGCCCTGACATATCAACTGCAATTTCTGCACTTACAAACTGACACTTCAACAGCTTACAGTGCGTGCACCTCCCTTTACAAGTAAGCTGCTCTCTGTGCATATAGTTGAGCAGGCATCCCAGCTGCATTCTCAGCTTTCAAAAACTCATTCAACTTTGTATAATGCTTATATATAGGGCTGCGCAATAATTCAATAATGATATATATCTATCGAAAGACACGGAATGAACGATATAAAAAACAGCTAAATAAAAGGTTAGAAAAGACATGTGAACAAGTGTTTCCCTTCCTGTTTCATAAGCCTACTGTATTATGTCGCTTGGCACTTAAGTCATCACTTTCTTATAGCCAATCACAAATGCCGAACCAGGCATGCTCCATTACCAAGCTCCTGCCCCGCTAGCTTGACAGAGCAGCGCCATTTGGTCAACAAGAAAAGTAGAACCAGTTCTCTAGTGTGGTAATACTAGGAGTAAAAACATATACAGTACAGGGTGCAGGGTTTTCCTTAGCATGATAAGACTGAGGTGCATCGTCTAAATACAGTATTTCTACCCACCGCCTAAGCCCAATAAATGGGCAATTAAAATAAAAAGAAAATCTGCTCATATCCTTGAAGCGGAAGTTCTATTGCGCACAACAACAATATTCTGAACAATCATTAGTCGTTACCAACATTATGTCAATTAACTCACAAAAACTCTTGTAATGAGTCGTCATTGGCTGGTGAGTTAGTTAGCTCCTCTGACCCACTGTTGCTGATTTGATAATTATAAATATTGATCAATATGAATTTTCTTTTTTTTTTGCACAGCTCTACTTTTACTTCAAATCACTAAGTCTTCTGCTTTCAGACCTTAGGGACCCCGTGACATTTAATCAGTACCTGAGCGAACAACATGCTGTAGAAAAAGACTTTGGGCCCTAGTTTGCTGGCGCAGCGCAGGTGGCGCAAGGTAGCGCAGCCGGTCTAATGCAAGTTTCGACCAGCGCAGCCTAGCGCAAAGTCAGATTGGAAGATTGGCAGATCGCGCTGCGCTGAGATAGGCGTGGCCGCGCAGCAGGGGGAGGCGTCACAGATTCAGCTTGGTGCAGTGGAAGTTTTGTCCGAAAATGTCCCGCCGAGGTTGCGCTGAAAGCTCGCCACCTCCAACCAGGTCTAGTCTCAGCGCAGAGCGAAGCGCAGCAGGTGCAGTGGAAGTTTGGCTGACTGACCTGCAGTGCACACACGTCACCAAGACCTCACAGGCAGATCTCCACAGTTCCAGACACATTTCAATGCAATAAATATCCACAATAACCACTATTTAATGCAACTAACGGAATCAACACGTGAATTTATATCTATATAGATTGTCCCGTCACATCTGACGTCAGATCAAAGCAGAGATCAAAGGCTGTGGCACGCGCAATGGAAACTCCACCTGAATTAACACAGCAGGGACGAACTGGCACTGAAAAGCAGCTGTGGATGTCCCAAGCAGGACTGAGGGTGGATGACTGCATGTCGCTGCCGTGTTGAGATACCACTCTGCCCTTGTGATGATCGCTTTATTTATTTATTTATTTATTTACTTATTAATTCATTAGCGGAGAGCGACCGCGTCACGCAGCCGTAATGAAAAACAAAACACAAATCATCATCTCTCTCTTAGTCCACCACAACAGCCTCGGTATCAGATAGTCAGTATATAGCCTACTACAGTATACTCAGCATCTCATCACAGAAAAAAAAGAGAAAAAAAGAGACGGACAGAGAGAGAGAGAGAGAGAGAGAGAGAGAGAGAGAGAGAGGGAGGGAGAGAGAGAGCGCGAGTCCTTTACGCTGATTTAATCCACATGGTCTGTGTTTATGTTGTGATTAGTGTACACCTGTCATCTTGCTTACATAGGGTTTGAATAAATGTGAGTTTCTTTATTAGTGTATTAGTTGTTTCTTAGATTGGGTAGGGGTTCTCAGTATATCAGATCAAACCTGGTTAAGTATATTAGTAAACTCATTATTGGTCACTCTGAGCTCGGACCTCCGGACCAAAACAGCTGTTTCCTCCTGGGAGAGGTTCGGCCTCTGGCGTCGCTGTTTCCTCCGTCCATGTCCAAGTATAAAATGACAAACTTGCAGCGCGCATCACCCGCCGCGCAGTTAAAGGTGAGGAGAGGAGCTCCTTTGATTGGTGAAGATCTGACTCGGCTGTGTCAAACCCACTCCACGCCTTTCTCTCCTCCTCCTGTCTCCCTCCCGCCCTGTCTCCTCCCTCTTCACCGTTTGCGCCGGTGGGAGGGACGAGGGGAGGGGTTGCGCTAGTCTAAGTCTGACTGCGCGGCCCAGCAAACTTGCGAAATGGACCTGGGCCACACCCCGTTGGCGTGGCGAAGCTGCGCTGATGCTAGACTTCACCTGGTCGACGAAACTAGGGCCCTTTATGGTTGTTCTGTAGCAGCTGCACTCAAGAGTAGTTTCAAATGGATGGATGTGATCTTATATTAAAAAATATTGAGATAAACACACCCTCCAGGAGGACAGTCACAGTGTTACATTTTATTATTCACATGAAAAGTGCCACAAATACTCCTGTAACAAGTGATAAAAAAGGAACTATATGTTCCAAGGTCCATACAGTTGGCCAATCACAGGGTGAAGTGGGTGTAAATGTCAGACATTCACTTTTGAAAAGTAATAGAAATGATGTGATCTGACATCGGAAAGCTTTGGAGTATAATCTGTCATATTCTACAGAGTTGCCTACTGTGTTAGTGTAGCCCTGATGGACTATTCCTTTCATGAACAAATAACAAAAACACGAAAGATGAAAATCTTCCAAAGTTTCTAAAAAAAATAAAATGCAAATATGTATTTGAAAAAATCACATAATAGAAAAAGCTACAGGAATACATGGGAGAGAAAAAAAACTAATTTAATTGCATGAAGTAAACTATTCCCAAACGGTGCATGTAAGAACTGTGACACTGAAAGAAAGATAGACAAAAAATGAAAAATGAATGAGATGTGGTGAAGGCAGTCACTGGTGGGAGGCTTCTGTATGTGTTTGGATGTTGTCTCTGTGAGAGAGCTAAACTAGGCCAGATGTGGATGAGCCATTGATTGTGCCAAGCGCATCAGACTTATTTTAGAGTCCTTCTGTAACCTGTGTCCCAGGAGATCTGCGAGGCAGAGACCCAGCCAGAGACTGGGTGTAGGGAGGCCCGAATGGTTTCTGTCCTTGACCTGGAAATACCTGAGGACACAGTGTTTCAGATATCTGGCTTAAGACTCATCTTCTACATCTGTCTGAATTACTTTTTGGCTTTTGCATAGTAAAAAATTAATCATCCAAAGAAATACAACATCTGTCAGGGAAAACAAGAAACAAGACGGGAGCCATGGTTAGACATTATCCATCTTGGCTTGAATATGTCGTCCATATGCTTCATTTACTTTGGCAGTAATATTGGTTTAAGATTTATCAAATCTGCTCAAAATCTCAAAATCAGATGTTCAGTTCAGTTTCATGCCCAACCTCAAGGTTGACAAAGTCAGATGTGGTATTTGCACTTTCTTGGGGCATAATCTGACCAGAAAATATGTTGACTTCACTCACACTCCTGACTTTTTCAGATTATACAGAGCACCTTCAGTTTACTCAGAGAGCTGTGATTTGCATGTTCAGGGAGTAATAACATGAAGTAAGCACTATTTAAGTCACTATAAAATGTTTCCTTGCACTGAATGATGTATTAGTGAATGAAGTATTTCAACCCAATTGGGATAAATTTGTGTTTTTGTTCAACATAGATAAAGTTTGACTGAATATAATGCATCTGCTTGCACAGTGGAAAAGTAACTCATGCTGAAGTCATAACAAAGTGTGGCTGAGGGAAATACCGAGTGATAACTAGATTAATTTAGAGCCAAACAAGTTGTAAAATCAATAGATGCTTGTCGTTTGAGAAAACAATTTCACAAAGCTAGATAATCATTTAGTGTCTTCCCAGGTATGAATGTTGTGGGAAAGGAAAAGGCTCACCACCAGGGACAGAAAAGGGCATTTTCAAAGCAAACAATGGCCATTAATGCAACATAAGCCACAGGGCTAATGAACACTATCCATTACTTAACAATAAAAGCTGCAGGTTTTCTCTATTAAGAGTCTCACAGCAGAACAGGATAGGAAGGCGGCACATGAAGTGGTTGTAAATCATTGCTCGTGCCGTTTGACAGCTGGAGAGAGGACAAAGATTTTCCAAAGATGTAGTCTTTGGGCAAAGCAGGAGTGGAGCAATAATTTACAGTCGAAGTGTAAAGTGGAACAAGTGTGATAGTATCGGTCCCGCTGTAGCGGAGTGTCCTGATAGTTGCCCTGCTTGCCTTACGATGTGTACAGATGTACTTGCAGCCGTGTGCGTGCAGATGCAGATCGCACAGCTTCATTTTCCCTCCCTCCGTTAGCCCGTGTCATCGCTGACAGTCAGGGTGAAAAGGAATAGAGTTTTGCTGAAGTTAAGTTGAGTCATGACTTTTATCCTTCGCCATGCACCTCCCGCTCTGAACTCCTGGAGACGATCCAGCATCTGAAATTGTGTGGAAGGCACTTTGCAAATTGCATTGATCTTTTCCCTGGACCTGCCTCCCACCTGCTGCCCATCCTAATGCCTGGCTCGCTCTCCAGCGGCGAGCCCTGAGATAGGTAATGACAGCTTGAGACGGCGCTACTCACACACAAAAGCCCCCGGTCAAACACACGCATGCATACAAAGCATGTCCATCCACCGCACACATATTAGGGATGTTCCTCCATCTAATATGACTTACAGTACAGTAAGTGTTCATTTCTCTCTTTTTGGTTTGAAGTCATTATCAAAGTCCACTGAAAATGTGCTGCTCTGTTAAAATAATAAAACCATTGTTTCGCTTACTGTATTTCACCCAACATTAATGTAGCAACCCTTCTTTCTCTGTTTGAACTAAATCACACATGAGGCTGTTTTTGCACAAATAAAATAGAGTATAACTACAAACAGTGATGATCTAAGCCATGTGTATCTTGCAATCCTGACATAGCAACCTATGATGTATTATTTTTTCTCACTATCAGCTGACAACTGTTTCCTGTGGCCTGTAGATAAAAATGTCTAAATTTCTGATATCTATGATCTCCTGTAATCTAATTTCACCATATTGACCTGATTGTTGATAGGGAAAATTAAAAAGGTTAGGTACACCAGAGGAGTCCTTCTTTCTGTAAAAGCTCCAGGATCGCCAAAACCCATCAGCCTCTATCCTGTAGCAATGGATCAGCAGAGATGTTTGCTGGTTACATTCCCACATGATTTTATCAAAGTTTCACAGCATCAATAAATATTCTTCTATTTTGTGCACTGCAATGTCTACATCTGTATTTTCAAAGCAGTTCAAAGCTGAAACTAGGGCTTCGCGGACATAAAAACTATCAAAATCGAAGCTTCGGAAATAATGAAAGTAATGGCAAAAAAACACTGCATGTCTCCAAAATCTGGCAGGTGCCAAGTAGCCTAATCATTTTAATGTAACAATTGCCAATGAGAACCGTGTCAAAAAGGAAAAAAGGAAGAAAAAAAAAACAATCAATCACGGACTTCATGATCGATTACCATGGCAACGAAGAAAGCTTCGAAGCTTCGATTTTTTTGGGTCAGCCCTAGCTGAAACAAAGCTTTTGATTTTCCTGCAATGTAGAGGCAGGGTAGAGGGCAGAGGGCAGGTTGTTTGTCTGTCATGATTCTGCATGTTACAGTAGCTTGTTTACTATCATCTTCTACATAATTAGTTAGGGTAACTCAGGAAAGCAGAGTGTTGTATTGTACTTTTAGAAAGTCTCAGTGAAGTGGAATCGGCTTGGTGTTGGAGGTGTGGAGTTAACAGCCAGGGGGAACCACACTTGATGCACCTGCATGGCTCCTAATAAGTCCCCTCAGGCCCCATGAGGCCCCTCACGTAGAGCCTCCACAGCAGACATTAAGCATTATTGACTGTCCTGGTTCCTTCGGCTTGAACCTGTGATGCCTCTCCCACTGCAGCAGCAGCACTGTCACTCCCCTCCATCACACTGCTTTCCTTGTGATACACACAGACTCAAGCCCGAATGCACAATCACACCGCATGCAGCGATGCCGCACACGCCGCTGCACATGCAACTCGATCAATGCCGCTATTACTGTAGGGTATTTTCTCTATAACCCATCATTTCCAATAACTCCATGTCACAATTACAGATCTTCTTGTTACGATTATTGTCAGAGAAATAATCACAGTATTACGATTATCACGATTATTATGCATTAATTAATTTCCAAACACTACAGTATGTATGTGTAAAATTAAAGCAGAAGTAATATTTGTGTTAATATAAGTCTTAAATAGTTATGTCTTCCGACAGCAATCACTTACATAGAGTGTTTGGTCTGAAACACGGGTCTGTCAGTCACTCTGCTCTGCTGTAAGCCGAGAAGAAAACATCTTCCTTGTATCCTACAACCTTTATCCAATGAGGAGAGAGAACGGCATAAAGGGGCGGTCCTCTCTGTGTGTGCAGCCAAGGGATGCGCGTGAATGTGGTGACGTAGGGACGAGGGCCAATAGATCCATGACGAGGGCGGGGACTGCTAACTCCATCGGCTGACAAGAAGTTAGCCAAAACCACCGGATTGCTTACTTCTGCTTTAAATATAGTCTAAATAATTACGAAGCTTATTATTTACACAAAATATTTTAGGTATCTATTAATAAAGGACCAATTTTATTCCCCAGGGGAATTAATTGTCATTTTTACCAAGTGTTTAAGTTTATTTTAATCTTTTTTTTTTTCTTTTTTTTTTAATTACAAATGACATGTAAACTTTCCTACCGATTTAATGTTACATTAGGTAACTGGACCAGTATCTGTGCATTTACCTTTACTTTGGCGCACATGATGGTTCCAACATAACCTTTTTTGGAAAGTGATGTATTTAGGAATCTTTGCGATAAATTAATCGTGGCGTTTAAAGGTGTACAGAAATGGCCGTTTGTCCTGTTTGTCGCGCCGAGTTGTCACGAGCTGCAACACGAGTTTACCCGAGTAAGGAAAACGAATTTGATTGGTCGTTATCGAGCGGGCGGGATATTCAAAGCTTGGGGCGAGACCGAGCTCCGCGTGTGTGTGCGTGTCTCAGACGTTTGAATGACGGATTACGGATCCAATATCAGTGGCTGGTGAATCGTGTACAGGCTGACGTATAATCTGTGTGCCTGCATTATCCAATGCGAAAAAAAAAATACACACTTTCATCCTGGATTTACTCAAAAATACAATTAACTCAATAATACTGTACACCTTTAATACCGCGATTAATTGTGAAAGCAAGTAATCGTGACATCCCTAACGCCAAGCTATCTCCTTGACACACAAGCACAAAAAAAAAAAAAGATCTGGCTTTTGCCAAAAGTGGTGCGGCGAGGCAGCGGGAAGCTTCTGGTGGAGGAGTTTGGGAGAAAAGAGAGGAGGTGAGGTGTTTGAGTTGCAGGGGAGGCCTCAATAAAATCAATTACCATCATTGCCATGTGCCAGGCGGTGATAAATAAGCAGGGCATGGTGTGGACAGCCGCCAGGGTGGATCTGATGGTGTGAGTACAGATGGCATTCTCACACCAGCGCTGCCCACTGGCACACCGCAGAGCGCGTGTGTGTGTGTGTCGGAGAGAAAGAGCGCACACAGATGGACTGAACAGCTGAGATGGATGCTAACGTGCTTTCGAGTGCTCCACGCTGAAAATGCATTGTCTGTTTGTTCCAAATAAAAGGATGATTATGCAGGTTTTTTGTGTTTTTTTCCAAAAGAAGAATAAAACCTCTCTCACACTCTGACACACTCCTGCATGACGCATCATCAGTATTCAAGCTTCATATTAATCAGCACTAATGCATTTCCCTCCTAATGAGATGAGTTTATTGAGTCCTAAAGCAGTCTTTGCACTAATAAGCTGTTTACAAGCAAATCAATTATGGAAGAAAAGGACATGCATAAGCAATGCCAACAGGCACTATCAAATCAAAGCAGATGATTGTGAACATTTGAATAATCACTGGACTCAACAGTGATTTTTCAAGGGCATGTTTGTTGCAGTAATTAACTCAGTCAAGCTCAATGAGCGTAAGGTTAGAGGTTTCATAAGATAAATTGAAAGTTTTAATTGTTATTTGAAATACTGAATATTTATCCTGCATGGGAAAGAGTGCATTGATGGAGACAGGAAGCATAGAGGATAAATTCACTAACTTCAGTTTTTTTTTTGAAGGCATCCTTATTGAGATGACAATTAAATAAAAAATAATCTTTCAGTGGCAGCTCAAAACTAGACAAAGTAGAAGAGTTATAAAGTCAGTGCTCCTTGTTCACTACTGCAGACCTCTTATTGTCAGGCTCAGCCCGACAACTCTGATGCAGATCCAGCCCCGTGGATCAATCAGGGCTCTGAAGAGACCCACTTTTGTGGTCCAGAAAAACCGCTGCTGATTGCCATCGACTGAATGTCATTGCACTTAGCCGAGAGAATATAGATTTCCATCAGATCAGTAGGAGAATATTTCGTATCTATCAAAAGTTCAAGAGGCAGGTTCCTATTAGAGTACAGGTCCATTGATTTTTTTGGGTGTGTGTGTGTTTGCATGTTTTAAAAAATGAAGGCAGAAGGGCCAGATTAAGGTTGTGCGTAACATGAGACACTGTTTTTTATTAATTTATGTAGAGACAAAATTAATCTTGTCCTTCAAATTACAGCACAGTAGTTCCATGAATCTTTGAAGGAAGACAGTGCATAAAGCCTGGCCAGACCAGGATGTCACATGGTTTCATTGTGTAATTGGTTAACTAGAAAACATCATTGATTGTGATGGGATTTCATTAGAGGCAAATGTTAGCCATATTTCCCTTCCTAACATAGCCTCACCTAGCAAGGCTTGTGTTTCTGTGGAGACATTGAGCTGTTGAGTAAAGAAGGGAATCCCTCTTCCTACACACACATCCCCATTGTCTTATCCCAACATAATTACATTGACAAGTGTTATTAGGGCCAAAACACAACAAGCACTAAACACTGAAGTGAACAGAGCAGCTGAGGGCTCAGGATTTTCTGAAATGGAAAAGGTTTTTGTATGAAGACGTAAAACCTTAGGGTACTGTAGAGCTGCACAAGGGCCAGAGGAAATAAATGACTATTTGAATTACCGCCTCGCAATTGTTTGCCTCTGCCAAGCACTCACAATGAAGGAAATACTGCATGGTCACAATCTGCCCTTCTTCAATCACAGGTAGAAAGACGGCCAGAAGTTTTTATGCACATTATGATGTCACAGTGAGGTCAACCTTTAACTGCTCAAATATTAAAGGTTATCAATTCTTCATTCCATCCAATTTGACACTGGTGTTATAATGTGAAATAATTGGTTTGTGGGCAAAAATTAGGGCTGCCCCCGACCAAAGATTTTGTTGGTCGACCAGTAGTCGTCACTTATGGCAATTAGTCGACTAATCGACCCCCCACCTTGAGGGGAAAAAAAATATATATATATTTATTTATTTTTTATTTTTATTTTTTTGTGCCTGCGGTCAGGTTGAGAATTAATTAATTAATGCTCGTGACTCCGGCCGTGTTGGGTCCGAGATTCAACAACAAGCCGGTTGGGTTTCACCGTTATTACTGGCAGAATGCCCGTTTATCACCAATAAACACAGTGAGGAGGGTAAAAAGTTACTGAGCTCAGGCTGTGTGACGGGGGTGCGGGGGTGGGGGTCCGCGGCGTGGAGCGGTGCGGGCATAGACATAATGTCTATGGTTGCGGGTCTCTGACTGCAGCGGGGACTATCATGGATCCGCTCCGTGACACTGAGACTGACCGCCGGTGAGCGCTGTGGGACGGGACCGGGGCTCAGACAGCACCCGCTAATGGTGACAGCGGTGATACGAAAGAGACTGCCGTGCCGTAAAAAAACAAAAAAAAAGTGTCACGTCACGACTAGGACTTCCTGTATCTGGCCCTTCAAAATAAAAGCCCCATAACCTTTCATATACAGTTCAGTCATTGATGTTGGCTTAATTTTGACAAGACACGGCTCCAAATGTTTTTTTGTTTTTTTTCCTGTGACATTTGTGAAATTTTGGTCGGCTAATGATTTTTTGGTCGACCAGTGCTTGGTCGACTATTTGGGGGCAGCCCTAGCAAAAATACATGAGACCTTTAACTTTGGAAAAAAATAAACATAATCAGTTCATTCTCAAGACCAAGGGAACATTGATACCAACTTTTAAGAAGCTCCCTAAAGTCGAGAGATTTTGAGATTTGAGATTTTGCTGTCATTGCTCCAGCAGTGGCTCAGGCTCAAAACTCTCCAAATCTAGATGAATTTCATGCACAACTGCCACAGCGTAAATACTGTACCTTCATTAATTACTTCAGAATAAGTTCTACTAACTTAGCTTTTACCAAACATTCAAAACTTTAATGTGAACTTTTGAAGAACAGCAGCCGACCTGCAAATCTCCAAAACCCAGTTTTAATTTGTTGGCTTGGTCATGAAAGGACTGTTTTATGTTTTTATTTCTTATTGGAAAAATAAGAGCAAACAGTTTGCACATTAACTTCAATGTGTTCGTTGGGCTTTAAAGGCATGAAGGCAGAACCAAAGGAAAAAAAATGAAATTCTTCCCCCTCGCATAAACAAATTTCATGAGAATCTGAGCAGCAGATGTGGACATACTATTTCTGCACAGACATCTGAATCCAATATGATATGAATTATGATGAATTGCAAGTGGAGCAGAAATCACTATATGTCAAAGTAATCACAAATCATAGTCATAATATGACAGTAAAGTTCTTAAGTCTCTATGTGACCTTCAAAAGCCCCTGTGGGAATTATATATACATTTTTCAAATCAAAATTTGTTGCTACAATGCATGACTGGATGCAAAAAAAAGTGGCTTATTTCAGGCCCCTCCCTTCGTCCTCCACCAAGTGGGGGTGCTCAGTATTGTGTGCTTCACTGCTGCATATCATTGAGGCTGAAAATGTGGCGATTAGCAGCAGCCATTTTCCTCTGGAATTGAACAGAAATGTAAAAGGAATGTTTCTGTTAAAAAAGTAATTTCAAGTCTCAAAAGGTTCCCTAAAATATGTCTCCCACAATGTCCCCATCACTGGAGAATTTTCAAATTAACTTCCTCATGATGTTCACATACAAAATGCTAAAAAATGCTTTTAATGGTTCAGATGGCAAATAAGCTCATTCAAGAGGCTACTAGGTGTGTGTGTGTGTGTGTGTGTGTGTGTGTGTGTGTGTGTGTGTGTGTGTGTGTGTGTGTGTGTGTTTATATTCAACTCAGTCTGTTTTCCTAAAGCTGATGTCAATCTTTGATTCAAAATATGGTATGTTGATCAAAGAGCTGAACAGCATGTGTACTTGTGCACAAGGGGATATAAAGGTAAGAAATTAGCTGAAGCTAGACGTCTTATACATCACATTTTCCCATTTTCTGTGGCAATGTTGTATGCATCATCCCTGTTAAATAAATAAAATACAAGGGTACAAGGCAATTGTTTCTGCACAAGTTATGAACAATATGAAATCCAAGTGGTCTGAGGTCTTTCAGTGAGAGGGAGGGTCTGTCCCAGCAAACATTGACGCTGGACAACACAACACTGCTTGGTGACTTGAACTTCATCAGAGCAGCCAGGGCACTTCCACAAAGGAAGAAAAATTGATCAGTTGTCCACAGGCAACCTGCTCTACTGCCAACTCTGAGCTAATTAAATAATTCTTCTCCAGACACATCCTGCCTACACACCACTCCACTCCAAGTATCTCAGGATATTGTGTGCAGCTCAGAAGACAGAAACCATGGCATGCTTACCAGAGGTGTTTTCAGTGGTGGCTAATTGTCTGCTTCCCCTCAGTGATTCCAAAAAGCAGCCTTGATATTTCCTTGGCTGAGCTATGAGGTCGGACCTTGCAATTACCTCCTGCCTTGTAAACAAATTGTCCTCCAAGACTGTCTCCTGCCAGGAGCCGTGGAGCAGGGGAGAATTAACTGCTCTGTGCTCATTAGATAAAACAAGTCTGTCCTCATAGCCACAGAAACCAGCACTACTTCAGAATAGAAATGAGAAGATCTGTATTTCAAGCTGAGACTCAGAAAAGATAGAGCTGAAGCACACAGTTACAGTAACACTCCTCACTGAAGGACCATTAGACTAAAATCTCTTGTATAATGGCATAGAAATCACTGTGTGTACAATTGAAATGTCTTTAATTATGACAAGGATTAAATGACAATAAATGGAAATAAGGATGAGTAATATAAAAATAAAATCCACTTGTGTTTACATTCAGAGTGCTTTTACTGTGCTGGATTGGCTGTTTAATGCAGTACTTGAATAGATGGCTGAAATTAGAAAAGTCGGGCAAGGAAAATGTTTTCTCAACCGTTATTGCATTACTAGTGACACACGTTCTTTAGAAGAACCGCTCATTACAATGTAAAAGTAGCTTTGTATCCTTAAGCCACGCTTTGTTGTCATTTAATTAAGGAATAAACTTCTGCAGGGGCTTTGTTTCAAGAGAGGAATACCTCTTAAGAAACTAAATAAAGAAGGGCAGAAAAGGACAGGAAACCAGTCGAGATTTAAAGCCTGTGACTATAAAATGGAGGGAAGGAAACAAGCAACCAATTTTTGTGTGAGGAATTGTTCACCACACACACACAGCCCAACACATTTCACATAGCACAGGTGGACAAGACACATCAGTCACCACCTACACTTGTATGCCACAGTACTCAGAGAGGTAATATATAGTTTCATACCATAATTGCATTTTTTTGCATACTGGGATACATTCTTTGGATAAATTCACATCTATGTTTTTAACATGAAAAACCAATGGTTAAATTTGTCACTGCACATATCACAAAAAATGTCTAAGATTTTTATATGGTATAACATTTTATGACGATACAGTATACAAATCAACATGTTTGATTTCTATATGCAGGCTTATTAAAACAACATACAAAATACTTCTTGGTCCTAGTGATTTCATTTTAAATAAAACATGTTGATCTTCCATCATGGGATAGCGGTCAACAACAAAAACGGAGGAAGTGGAAGAAGGCAAGTATCTTTTGCATGCAATGCCCTTTAAGACCGGCCTCATGTATCAATGTTGCGTACGCACAAAAAAGTGGCGTACGTCATTTTCCACGCCAACGTTCAGATGTATCAAAAGTGAAATGACCGTGGAAAAGTGCGGTGGCCCACGCCAACTCCATAGCTGGCGTACGCACGTTTCTACTGCTGTTGTTCCTTTGGCGACACTTAGAGGTGAAGCTGGGAAACTGTTAATAATGTGAAAACAATTAGTCCTCAGAGTAATGTGCACATCAGAGACACATTTATGAACAACCCATCCACGTGTTGCAATTAGATAGGTGGATATAAAAGCATGTGCAAAGTGGTGCAGGAAATATGTCAGCTTTAGTCTTAAGATATTGCAGATGCTGCAGTGCGAAGTGCACACGAGTCCCGGAGGTTTTTTTTTTTTTTTTGTACATGATGACTCCGAGGGCAATTCTCTTGGAACTGAGCGCAGTGCGCTGCAACCGGCCTGAGAGCGCGACACGGCGGGGAGCCATGGGTCGCCTCCATTCAGGTGCTGACCACACTGTGAACAGGAAGCATTTTTATACTATAAATGTACAGATCATATGTGATGCGTAAATGCATCACATATTAACAAACATTGTGGCGAGGTGGCTGGTTCAGCGCATGGTTCATTCATTCAGCATAGCTGGGGACAGATTACAGGCTGGGACTGTATGCGCGCAAAGTAAATGTATTTGTTTAATTGTCCTATGTAACCCCCCGCCCCGATGCACATTGAGCATGTCTGCCGAAATATCACGCTGTCAGTGACTTTCTTTTTGCTGGTTAAACTACACAGACTGTGTGAAGTACTTAATGTCAATAAACACATGCGTAAAGTTGGACATGTGTTTTTATCCGCCTCCCTGGCGCACTTCTGCATTTATTTACTACGCGATCTGTGTATAAAAGAAGGCAAATAAAATTGTAAATCCATTTCACATAATTTAATTAGAGTACATTGTCTGCTTTCATTTGGGATGACAGCGGTCCTCCGCCTCACGTCCACCTTTATATAACACACACACTCTCCCATCCCCTTTGTAATGGTGCCGGAGGACGGCAAAAAAAAAAAAAAAGGGTTAAAAATTTGGTTAAATTGCTGTTCCTCACAGTTTTTCATGGTGTTTTCTGACCGTAAAAAGAAGGGAATCTTTGGTGCAGGCCTTATTTACATTGATTTGCATATTTAAATGGGGGCGTGGACAGGGAGGAGATTACCACTTCTACATGTGCGCTCAATTCCACGTTGATTGGGATGTACAAAGGAAAAGTGCTTGGATCCATGCGTACGCACACTTTGATACATCAGATTTTCTTTGTGCGTACGACAGTTTCTGGATTTTGGCGTACGCCATGTTTCAGTATGAAATCCACGCAAGTATTGATACATGAGGCCCCTGATACTGAAGCAAATGTTGAAAAGATTTATTTCCTTGTTTACACACCAAGCATCACTGCTGGAGAGGAATTAGTGTTATTAATGCAAGCTTCCTGGTGATATATGGCATTCACGTCAGTAAGAGATACAGAAATATTTTTCCATATTCAAAGTTGTTATTCAGGTTAATTTTACAATCTTGTGAATAACAAATTATATAAAGTGGGTGGTATCAGAAATAGCATAAATGTAGAAATAGGGATAATACATGTCAACTTATGACAGATCTGGATTGACACTATTTAATACCCCAAAAAAAATAAAATAAAAAGTTTACTTTGAAAGCTCCACATGACTGTCTGACAGTGACTGTGACAAAATGCAAATAAGATGTTCGGGCTACATTTCTATTCTATCTCTCATAAATATCTGTACATGAGGCAAACAGCAAAAAGGCTTTGTATCTGGAGCTATCTTGTTATATAGTAAACAGTGTTTGAATGGATTGGGTTGGAGTAATCTAAGCATGTGTAAAAGTGAGCATATACAAATAAATTACTCTGACATCTTCAAGGTGTCTAGGCCAGACGAGAGATGCGATGGTATAGCAGTGTACTGTACCATGAATGCCACAAGACTGTGCTGCATGAGTTGTCACAGGCCAAATAAAGGGTTTCAAAGGATGAGAGGCAGGTATAAAGAGAAGAGGCTGTACAGCTAAAAGTCAGAATAAGAACTGTTGTGATCAGAGACACGATTCACATTTCATTATCCATTACCAGCTGACAAACGCTCATCTTTCTTCTGAGTGCTGAAGTGTACAAAATGCAGATGCTCGTCCTTGGTGGGGAAATAAGATTTCCTGTCACATTCTCGTGGTTATGAATATATGGATGCAATCATATAGCCTGTGTCTGTGTATGAGTATGTTCAACATGGAAGTTTTTAGTAGGACAAAATGACATACTATCAATAAATGAACCCCGTGCTGCCTCAGAGGGTTGAGCACAAGAATGATTGAATGAGTGACTTTACATGTTTACAGATGGAGACTTTGATGATTTTAGAAAATAATGTTGATTTTCATAACGCCCGACATTTCAATTTCCTTCTTTAAAACCTACTGTTTCCATGTTATTTTCCTTTTGGCAATGCATTCAGTTTGTAAGTCTGTGTGTGGGACAGAGTTATTGTGGCGGACTGGCAACAGAGCTGCAATTGTCAATTCACAGCAAGCTAATTCATTTCTCTGGATCGTTGCTTCCTCCCTCTGTCCACCTCTCCTCTCTTTCTCTCTACCCATCGATGTCTTTGTCCCTCCTCTGCTCCTTCCTCTCTCTTTTTTCATGACTTCCACTTCTCTTTTATCTGCCCGCCCACCCACCTCCCCCTCCTGTCAAAATAGCAAACGAGATAAAAAATTCTTTGTTTAATCAATGGGTCCTTGATTCCAGACGGAGGCACACAAAAGCAGGCTTCTCATTTTGGTTCTGCAAATTTCAATTATGTCGCCTGAAATGACAACTGTCCCCGGCAGATCCTATCAGCTGTAGCTAGATGACTAATTAAGCTAATGTTAGCTGCAAGAGTTGGTTCAACACTGCCCAGACGACCGACTCGACCGAGTCTGGAACTTGTAAATCATCTTAAACGTTGAAATGGCTACATGTGTCATCGTGCCAAAAGACTAAGTTTTCACGCCCCCAGCTAAGAAAGTAATGGCACATTTGCTGGAAATTCTCACCACAGAAATAGAATATCAACTACGCAACCCCTAAGGCAGCAGAAGAGCAATGGTTACAATAATAAATACAGAGCAAAGTTTAGAACATTTGCTGTTTTCACAAAAACTAGGGGAGATTATAGTCTGCTACTTTAGATTGTTGGGTAGAAAAAATGATTAAAAGTAATAGCATGATTTTGGGTTTCAAACGGGAAACAAACAGCACTTTCTCATGTCAAGCTCAAGCGTTTAATTGACCCATCCATCAAACCTCACCTCCTCACAATATGGACTCCCAGACACTAGCTGTGGACAACCTTCACCTCTGACTCAGAGTTCCAAGTGTTCTCTCACAAAAGTGTTCTGTGCAACACTATCAAAACTGTGGTGGGAAGTCAAGAACAAAGTCTGTTCAGTAAGTTTAATTCAGCAACTGCACGTGGCCTCACAGCACAGTCAAGTATATGAAATAGGCGAGTAAGCACAGAGCTCAGTAAGTCAGTCCTTTGTACCAGTTTATGAATTACATGGTCAGAATAGCATTTACTATGTTGTCATGTCTTTTGTACACAAATCAACATTGCAGAGGATCGGTTCCCAAGTAGTAGGATACTGAAGCTCTACAGTGTTTCTCACACAGCAACACTTATCTGTGAAAAAGTCCCTGACTAATCACACAAAAGATTACATAGATTATATAGAGACTACACAAGCAGAGGGCTTAACAGGACATTTCCTTTACAAACTGCGAGCGATTGCCTTTCAAAAGACTGTATATGCCTGACAATTGGTGGGTGTGCTGTATTACAAGACAGTGTGAAAGCTCCTGCATCTTTCAGCCTTTTCTTTTAGAGGGGCAGTGGAAAACCTTGTTTTAAGGCTCTGTTATACTTTATATTGAGCTCATTTGTTGTTAAGTGGCATTTTATCAAGTTGCTTTCCAATTTTTCCTATTTCAAGTATTCCCACTGGAAACGGGCTGATTGTTTAGTCTATAAGAGGTCAGACAATAGTGAATAAAATCCATCACTAATCCCTGACGCCTTCTTTTACAAAGCCGTCACCCTCTGGAATCTTTAAATAACGGATTGGTGCTCTTAGTCCAGCCTCAACTTTGAATTCTACAGCTGTGCAGGCCTGCCATGCTTAGTTACACTTTTAAAGCTACAATTGGACGATCAGTGGTCAGGGTAGAGGTTTTAGTAAACGGTCACTTACTCCTTATTTATTATACAGTATATGTACTCACATCATTTCCTCCATCATGAGTCATCCCAGCTCAGTCACAGTCGGCCCTTTGCTGTATATTCTATCAACATAAGCCAGACCACACATTACTACAGATCATCACACCATGCACAGGTCTATTTCAGCCTGTGTGAGCATATCTAAATGAGTCACCATTATGGGTATTACATAGGAATGGGCGATATTTTACTGATTGCGATATACCGTCAAAAAAAGGAGCTCATTGCTAAATGAGGCTCCAGCATTTGAATAAATGTTGAATCTGTTGTCACATTTCAAACTTGTTTGATTTGAGTCATTACAGTTTTACAGTACAGGTGAATTGGTATTTTTATCGTCACTTTTATCGTTACCGGGATAAATGGCAGAAATCGTGACATTTTTTAGTCCATATCGCCCATCCTTAGTATTACAAGCAGGTTTCCAGGATGTCAAGTAGCCTGCTCATCTCAATGTAACAATTGCAGATGAGAACCATGTGTCAAAAAGGAAAAAAAAAAAATCAATCACGGACTTCATGATCGATTACCATGGCAACGATTGAAGCTTCGAAGCTTCGATTTTTTTTTCAGCCCTAGTTGTGACAAACTCAAATACTTTGAGAATTTCTAAACATATGCCTTACCTACAGTAGTGATCTGTTTCAATGATTTAAGAGATCTTGTGAATGATTTTAGAAAAATAAGCCCACGAAAGTTGAGGACTTGCAATAATAATTAAAAAAAAGCGTTCAACCCAAATACCTAGAACTCTCAAAAGCACAAAACGCACAGACACGAGTGATTTCAAAGTCCTGCACCGGATCAAACTGCATACACGATCCTGGTCACTGACTATTAGAAGATCAAAGTCTTCCTACTGCCACAGCAGACAAGCACATTTGGTGTATCAGATGAGCCCAGACTGGTGAGCAGATGCAGCGACAGAACATGGAAGTTAAACTGGTGAGTGTTTGGAAGGTGGGCAGGTCACATACATAGCTCTGTCTGTGGTTGCCATGACATCCAGAGACAGGAGAGCAAAGCCCCTCATGTCTCTCTGTGCAATGGAGGCATTCATCACTACAGTGACATCTGTCAAGGCGCTGATTTACCACCGCCCAGATGCAGCATCAGCAGACGTTGTTGTTGTCGCCGTTTCAGGATGAAAAAGATATTTAAAATAATAAATCCCAGAAAATAATCTGCATGGTATGAGACTATTTTTTGCTACAATTGAACCTTTTAGACTTTATTTTCTTGGCTAAAGGCAGTAGAAACAGATCTAGAGCCTTCCAAAGAACCGTGCATAATTCATTCAGTACTGCCTCTTTGCTACATGGCGATGACTGACTGAGAAAATACAGGTCAAGCCTTACTTTGAGGAAGTGAGCATATCAACCGTGACATGGGAAACCTCTGACAGAATGGAATACAACCTACCCTTCACGGCAGCACCGAAACAATGTCATCATCAATCATCTCAAAGTTGATTGATTTGTTTGCTTGCAACGCTTATTTGACAAACTGGGGCGAACTGTATGGTGACAGAAGACAGAAGATGTTTTCTCCCATTTACGTGACAATATGGTCTCAGTTATTCAGCGCAAAAGGGTCAAGTAAGGCTGACAATAAAGGTCTTAAGGTCCACTTCCGACATAAGTAATGATTAATAATGTCAAAGTTCAAGAACATTAAAAGCTTTGAGCTCTATTAACATATTTTTTTTTTAAATCCATTTCTGACATGGTAACACCAGTGTTTTGGTTGAATTTCTCCCAGGGAGGCTACGTTTTCAGTCCAGTGTTCTAACTAATGAGATCTTTTCTCCTCTTCCTCCCTCTTTTCATCTGAATTATTCTGAATAAATCTAAACTGAACTGTTACACACATGTGTCTGCTGTGTTTCTGAACTGTGGCATCACATATTGAACAGCTATCAAGGTTTTCACTATTGACCTTGCGTATTTATGCATGTGCAAAGTTTTCATTGTTTGACTGCAAAAATAAATTTGCTCATTTTCTTTCCTCTTAAAGTCCCATTGCACTCAGTTACCTACCATTAACCACTCAATGGAGCATCTCTTGTTTCTGCCAATGTGCCTACACCCCATTAAAAGATACATTTGCCTTTCCTCTTTTCCAATCATTCTTCCCAGGTCTCTGGAAAGGTGTTTTTGTCCGTAGTCCTCCTTGAATCAGACCCTGGCAAAGAGGCATCCAGCTGAATGCTGGACGACACAGTCTTGGATTCCAGCATGAGTACTCACTGTCTGACGCCTGACTCCATGTGTTTCCTGTTGAAAGGGGCAGTCACAGTTATTTGTCCAATGTGACGTGTAATATGACTGGCTACATTCCCCCTGAATTAACTCATTGAGTGCCGCGCTCCTTTCCAAAGTTTTAGTCAAGTGTACCGGCAAATTAGACCATATTTGACTTTTTATTTTAGAGCCATAGTGTATTCTATATTATTGCCACCAACACATACTGTAGCTCATTTGAAAGGTTTAACTTTATCCTTCAAATGGCCACAAACCGTTTGTTTCTACGTGCCTCCGTTCCTGAGAAAAGTCAAGCTAAACATGGCTGGGTTTCACCAAAATCCCTCCTTTTTTTCTAGAAAAGGAGATAGAGCGTCTTTTATGAAAGGTGCGCTGTTTGTGTCTGTCGCTCTTCTGACACTCGCATTTCTGGATCAAAGGGCTCGTATAAGATAAATATACACAACAATTGTTGTTCTATTCACAAAACCACCATCGGGGGCGGGGGGGGCGCCACTAAACAGCAATAACACAGACGCACCGTGCCGTGTCACAGCCTCTCGCCGCGGAACGTGAGGCTCTGCCGGCCACAGCGGCTCACGAACACCGGTCCCGCCGGTGGTCGCGGTCCGTCTGTGGTACGGGTCGGTGGTGCCGGTCTGCTTTGGTCCAGAGACCATCAGATTTTACCGCGGGAGGACTTTGGGGAGGACACGGTGTTGCTCCAGATGAAGACCGGGCGGGACAGTGGGCTGAGAGCTTCCTGGTTCAGCTCCCAGCTGCTGCAGCCTCGCGGGTGAGAGCGGAGCAGCAGCGGAGCAGCTGCTGCATCCACATGCACAACTCCGTTTGCAGAAGCTGAGTTATGATAAAAACTTCCAGATCATGAGCTGTCATGTGACTTTGATCGTCATCTATTTCAGTTCTCCTCGTCGTAGAGTCCCCAAATTTACATATAATGTGTATTAAAGTGTCTATTTTCATAATTTAAAAAAAAAGCAAAAAACGAAAAATTTCGTTTTTGGCACTCAACGCATGGGAACGAAAAACGAGAAATTACGTGGTTGGCACTCAATGAGTTAAGCATAATTAAATGGAGCTCTGCCTCCTCATTGGGAGTGGCAGCTTCCTGATAAGACCTTGCCATCCCACAGATCACACCAGAAATTCATCTGTCACTCATGATAGCCATTGGCATTCTGTTTTGTCTGTAATGACTGGACCTCCTTAACTGTAATACGACTGATATATTTTAGGAAACCAAGTATCTATGGACGAGGAACACTTGGGGGATGTACGTATTTCTTCTGAGATTTGTACAAAAAAAGAGACCAAAACAGAGTTAGGTCAGATTTCTATTCTGGTATACCTTAAATCCTGTTTATTCCCTGTGAGCACTGGCCTTCTCAGACGAAGGTTAGAGAAGAAGCTACTCAGCCACAGCTGAAAAGGCCATTGTTAGAAGTCTATATTTCCTCTGAGGATCTCTGGGTGAACAGTCTCTTTATCATGGAGAGATTAAACATCCAGAGCTGTGATTAACAACTCATTATCTGTTAGATTAATTTTCAGCTGCTGAATATTTCAAAATGCTAGTTTCTTTAGAGGACCTATAGTGGATTCAAATTCATCCTCATTATTACCCTCCTCCCTGTGTGAAGGCTGTCCGGAGGATAATGAGAGGAGAATACCTGCACATCAAGCTAGGCAGTTTCTCCAAAGACCTCGACTAATTAAACACAAAGTAATCTACTAAGTAACACCAGAGCTGGCCTTGTCACTTCTGGTCTGCATAAACTCTTTTCAAGACAAAAAAAAACAAAAAAAACATAATGATCTTTTTTAAATCACTATTTCTACTTTGCCGGGAACATTTCAGGAATTTCGGAACTTGCAAGCAGGATCTTGGGAGCCTCAGTTAACCCTGAGCTGCAATTCCTTACTGACAAAATGTTTCTGCTCCTGAGGCACTCTCAAGGTGTAAAAAGGTAGCATCAGCATATACAAGGCTGCTGGTGGTATAAACATCATCATCTGCTCATGTTTACCAGATTACACTTGTAGTATATACAGAGCTAAATGCTTCTATGCCACCTGCCATTGTGTTTGCAGCTGTGTTGAAGTGATGGAATGAATGCATGAAAAGTGTCAATTCTATACACTGAATTTATTTTATCCAGGCAACACAATGCAAGCTAACTGAAATGATCCTATAAAGTTAGGTGAAGTAACGGGGAATATTATTGCCTGAGTATGACTCTGCACTCTTGCATGCGGTTAAACTTGATACTGTACTGTAGGTCTTGAGACAATTCCATCCATTCTCTACACCACTTATTTATTCAGGATCACAAACCGGAGATCCCAGGGGGAACATACAAACTCCACCCAGAAAGGCCCGGGACTGGGAAATGAACAACCCCAATCAAATTTAATTAAACTTTAAATAACTGCAAAATCCATACACATTTCACATCAAGCTGAAATGCTGTGCTAAACATATCTAACAATGTAGTCCAATGTATAACCTTTTATGTTGTCTATGAATCTCAAGCAAAGAAACATAAGCACTATGAACAAAATGGTGTAGAACAGATAGATGTCACACATGCAGGTTTGGTAAAAATCAAACAAACATATGAAACAACAGTAGGTTTGAAGTGTCTGGGAGTGTGCACTGTGCAGGTGACAGATAACTGCACCAACATGTCAGGGCATCTACAGCCTCTCCACCACCCACATGACAATCAATCATCACCACCCAAGTCCAAAAATAAACCATGTTCAGCAGCATACTGTAGATGAACATAGAAATAGTCCCTTTGATGCTTTTCACTGAGGAAAAATTCTATCAAATTTTGCAGCTGTCCAGCTTTCCCAAATGGACTGACTGACATCATTATCACCAAAAACACATGTGGAAGAAGACCTAGCTAGAAAAAAAGCAAAGAAACAGAAAGAGGAAAGAGCAACAGAGAGAGATAGTGGTTGCCGTGGCAGGTGACCAGCTCGGCATCCCTCTCTGTCCTGGCTTGAGCCATAGTCAGTTGGGCTTGTTGCTCCCCTGCGAGGAGGCAAGGAGAAAAGGGCTGCCAGTACCACTCGAGGGATTGGACGGCACCAAAAGTCTTCGGCACATGGCTGGTACACATGGTAGTTGCTCAGAAGTGACATGTTCAGTGAGACACTATACGGCCAAAAGAATGTTGTTATAAGAAGGCTATTCAGAAGATTTGTTTCTTTTGTTTGCAGTGATTTGTTCCCGCCAGGCCACGTGAGAATTAGCTGGGGCCTCTGTCCCAGTTCATCCCAAAGGTGTTGAACATGGTTGACGTCAGTCAGAACTCATTGTGCACGTGCAAACAGAAAAGAGGCTTCCTCAACTGTTGCACCAGATTTAAAGAGGAACTAAGCAGGATGGCTCCCATGGCTATGCTACATTTTTACCTTAATTAAAAAGCTCTGGAGTAATTGTGATATTTAACTACATGACTTGTTACGAGTGAGAACGGAGGCTCTCTGCCTTCCACCTGGCGTCTCACGGCTGAAAACCAACCTTGCAACATCAGTGTAGTTACAGTACTTGGTCGCCGCCCCGGTGTCCCAGCTCTCGTCTCTGCACACCGCGACACAAACGCGCTCCGTAACCCGGAATCTTTTGTTTATGACAGTTAAAGCAGAAGTAAGCGATATTTTTGTGTTAATATAAGTCTTAAATAGTTATATCTTCCGACAGCAATCACTTACATAGAGTGTTTTGACCGAAACACGGGTCTGTCAGTCCCTCTGCTCTGCTCTGAGCCGAGGAGAAAACTTTTCTCGTATCCTACAAGTTTTATCCAATGAGTAGAGAGAACGGCATGAAGGGCTGTGTGTGCAGCCAAGGGATGCGCGTGAATGTGGTGACGTAGGGACGAGGACCAGTAGATCCATGACGAGGGCGGGGGCTGCTAACTCCATCGGCTGACAAGACGTTATGGTGCGTTCAAGGCAACCCGTAACTTGTGTTTTTCCGACCTGTGAAGTCGTAGGACCAGTTCGATCTGGTACGAGTTCACGGGTCGGAAGTTACGAGTGGCCGTTATAGTGACTTTCACAGGTAAAACAGGTCGGAAAAACACGAGTGGGTTGCCTGGAACGCTACAAACTTGTAAGTCGTGACTTGATGCTGTAATTTACGGTTTCAAAAGCCTGCCTGGAACGCAGCATTAGCCAAAACGACCGGATCGCTTACTTCTGCTTTAAGACACAAACACACGCGCCATAACATCGTATGTTATGTAACGTTATCCACCGCTCCATTTATTGGATTTTTCACCGGCTTTGTTGTAAACAAATGCACATGGCTGAGAGCAGCGTAACCAAAACAGCAGAAAAAGCGAGCGTACTGTACGTACATAGTTCGCCTTTAAAAAATATATAGTTTCACCAAAAATGGCAGCACTGTAATGTTTGCATATTATGCATGCCTTTAGCAATAGAGTGAATGTATTTTGCAAATCAAGCCAGTTTTTAGTCAAGCCTTTGCTAAATTCAGTTTAAATTTAAAAGTATACTGCTTTAGTTGCATTTGTCCCTGACACCAAACAATGAGGAGGTCCTAAATCCTTTGATAAATTGCCTCTTTATGTTCAGGAGTGGAAACTTACTTATATTAAATAAATGTATTAAATTTGGTACAGATGCACTAGAAGCAAAAGACCTGGTCACATCAGCATTACAAACGCTTTTACCATTTATGAAACACAAAAAGAGTCTGACGTCTGATCATACCTTACTTTAGAGGATGGAAATTGAGTCGTGTATTTGTACTTGATTCTTGGATGACTACAGTGCACTCTGGCTTATATTTTCACATTTCCTGTCTAAGTCTATCCCAAACCATTTGCTAAATCTGCCACATATGAACTGTGAAGGGACCCTGCTTCTTTGGTTATGCACTGAATATCTGGATCATACTCCCACCATATATTAGGCAACCTACATCTGTTGATATATTCAAGCAGCAGCTCAGATCTAATTTTTATGGTTTTGCTTTTAATTAAATCAAATTTTATTTGAGATTCCATATTGTTTTATGGTTTTTATATCTTAAATTGCTTTTACTACTATCAGCTGTGTTTTTTTTTTATTACCACCAGTATCATTTCTTTTATCTCTCCATGGTCTTATTTCTTCTTAGTTTCTCAGGACATTATTACCTTATTGTCTTTTATTGCCTTAATGTGTCCTGTTTTTTAAGTATCTGTCATATTGTTTTTAATACCTCTTTCTCCTCACTTTGGGCTACCTCTCATTTTATAAAAAGATGGTACATAAAATGTATCATTATCCAATAATTAGATTTGAGTGACCAAGTAGGTCAGTAAGTTTGACTGTGGGACCCAGGGAAAGTGCTACCTCCATTTCAATGCAAACTCAAAGAATACACCATTATATAATAATTAAATTTTGACTTTGATATTACATCTCAGCAGATTAAACACCTCCAAGTAGAGGTAGCTCTCCTTTCTCTTCACATCTTCCTTCAGCCCAAACAGCCAATCAGTCAATTGATCATAGTCTCATTTAGACCACTTTCATTGTACCAGATGAAACAAAGCACAGCGCACACACAACAGCTTCCTGCAAGTCCAAGCAAGTTGCCTCTACCACGAGCAGAAGTTTCAAAGATTTTTTGCAGCGTAATACTCCGTGTTGAAACATGGGCATCAGCAAAACACAAAATATCATAACAAAAACCATTTGTCTCCATTGGCCCAGGGTGACCTTAAAGAAAATAACATTTGTGTCAACATTTTTGAGGAGATGGACTTATCTTATCAGATTGCTTCTACTGAGAACGATAAAAAGAAAAGATAAAAAGGAAACGGACACAATCAGCTCTTTTATTGATGGCGTTGTCCTCTCTTGTTTTGTCAGCATTTTGTAAGAGGTAGCTATAGGGGATTACGGCTGCTTGCTAGCATGGAGGGGGCAGTGTTCAATGATAAATGTTTACTTAAAAGTCAAAGTTTGTCCTCACAGTGAAAAAACTCATTGTGATTACATTTCAGAAGTAGAGTAAAGAATCAAAAGAGTAAGGTCAATTATCAGTTTTGACATATCCACTTCATATTACCAGCACCAAGACATTTGTTAATACAGCTTAAAAAAGTGTTCCAGTACAGGTATGTGTCAAGTTCTTTTTCAAAATCGTGCACTGACGACACCTGTGAACAGTTTTGGTTACTTCTCTTGCTTTGTTGTTTGTGGAGTCCTTTGATCACAATCAAAATACCAGCTTTGGAGGATCGGTAGTATATTAAAAAGTCAGAGTGGTATGAAGGTGCTACGCCATTGACAGTTTTGTAGGTGATTAAAGGGACCTTAAAATCAAGCCAGTGCAGTTCAGCTATAAACAGGAGTGATATTCTCTCTCTAGCTCCAGCTGCAAATTCTGCCTGAGTTACAATTTCCTTATAGACTTTTCCAGAGACCAGTAGAGTGAATTGCACTCTCTACAAGTGACACCAGTCTACTAAAAGCAGTCTAACCTACAAGTCAGAAACACTCTCAGCATCCTGTTGTGTTGAAAATGATCATACTTTAGCGACGTTTCTCAGATGGAAGAAGTGTGAACCACCTGTCGCCCGAATTCATGCGGAACCTCATATAAGTAAATCCAGTAATAATGAGGTATGCATGTCTCCACATAACCTTTGTTATGTTCATGTGCAACAACTTTTTTCCATAGACAGCAGTACATGGAGAACTTTCCCATTAGAAGCAGCATCCAACACTTTGATAAGATTTTCTGTTATAGCATATTGAGGTGAATAATACCCTGAAGGGTTCTTTGTGTGTGTCTGACACAGCACGGGTAGGTTTGACATTCAGTCAAAATAATCAACCATGGTTAGGGCTGCACGATTAATCATATTTTCATCGTCATCACAATGTCAATGTGCACGATAAAGACATCGCAAAAGGTCACCTGGAATGCGATAGTACGTTTTAAGGACGAACATTTTGATTTATATATATTTATAATATTTTCCTGACCGTTAACCGATGTTCATTAACCAATTATTAACAGTTAACTGATAGATTTAAATGCTCTATTAAATGTCTGTGACTCATGCCGATCAGCAACCCGATCCTCTATTGGCGATCAATGGGCCTCATTCACCAATATCTTCTTAAGAATCTTCTTAGATTCTTTCTTAAGTTGGTCTTAAGAGGTTCCTTAAGAAAACCCTACGTCAGATTCATCAACGTGTTCGTAAGCCTCAGAATTGTTCGCAGCTGTGTTCTTATGCCATCTCCTCGTAAGTTGAGGGCGTGTGCCAGGTGAGTCCAATTAACATAGGATTAGCATAAGTAACCGCCCCATCAATGCCCGTAAAAGGGCATGAGACTGCAGGGCCGTGTGCACACAGAACCCACAGGCACTGAGCAGAGAAGGTGAAGTGAGAAAGAAAGTTGAAATGCTCAAATGAAAATCTGGGAGGGAGCACCAGACTCCAAACGTAAAAAGAACTTTAGTAGTGAAGTGGCGCTACTGCGGCAGGAATGAAACAAAGAAACAAACAAAAAGCTTATATTTAGTTTATATTTTTATATAGTTATATTTAGTAGTGTCAGCAGTGGATGCAGCTCTTCGGGTTGTTATCAGAGAGACCACACTCTCACGTGTGCCACCATAAATATCATCATATGAAAAAAAAAAAAAACAGTGTGTGTAGTGTGAACACTGCAGCTGTATGTTGCGCACAACAACAAACAACACATTTTTTGTCAATTATTATTATTAATATATATGATTATTAAAAACATCATAAAAGATAAGAAAATAATTCTTATTCAAATCATATAATATCATACAACTGCAGAACAGAAGAAAACGCTATAATCAGTTATTTTTGAAGAAGTCTCAGCACTTAAAAGTGCGTAAGTATACTCCTGACTGTTCGTAGATTTTGTTCTTAGTTAAGAACAAATTCTGGATAAGAAAACATTCATGAATGCCACAATCTTCGTAAAAACTTCGTCAAACACCAGGCTGAGGAGAGAGTTTGTTCTGGCACAACTTCTCCTGTTCAGTCGACTTGTGTTTTGAGTTTGTTTACAGCAGCAACTTTCCACTCTTCTTCTCTGTTTGTGGCAGTGTTACAGCGCCACTACAGACCTGATGTGTGTACTACAGCAGCGTATCAAGTCATTTTCAGAAAGACACAGGAACTGTATGGGTATACACACCTGAAATGGTCATATCGCCATCGCGATATTGAACAGTGTGATCGTACATTTTGCTGATATTGTGCAGGCCTAACATGGTCAAAGAATATTGAAGATTTCATAATGCTACTCTTAACCAAGGGGGCAGTTGTCGGTCTGAGAAGTGAAGCTCACTTCCGCGTTCAAAAAGCTGCAATCCCCTCGGCTGTCGCTGGGGGCTGGCTCCAGAAGGGAGCAACTCCAATTGAGCCCCATGTTAAAATAGCCGATTTTACAGCTTTAAAAAACATATTTACAGCCTGGTACATTTCACTTTTTTGGTCTCAACCGATAGTTTCTACCCCCGCACACACTGGGGGGTTAATTTTTTTAAAACTCTACCGTTTTACTGTTATTAGGTTTAAAGTTCTGGCCAATTAGGGCGCAGAACCGTTGAGTGACAGGTCCGGCGACCGCTGCTACGAGGCCAGTGGGCGGGCTCTCGGCCGGCCAACGGCCACACCGCTCCAAATATGGCAAGTAGAATCCAACATGGCGCGGCTCAAACCCCCGTAGTAGCGGCACAAAACAGACTCCCCCAAACCAATGGGTGACGTCACGGACGCTACGTCCATTCTTTTTACAGTCTATGCTCTTAACCTGAACAGGGACCTGTTCCTTTTATTTCTAGGTGTATATTTTTATTCACAGAGATATTCCTAATTTGTTGCTTATTTCTGCCTCTGACTAAAGCAGGCAATATTAGCTCCAAGCTCTTTCAGGCCCTCCTCCTGAAGAACACACTTACCTTTGCAGGGTGCCAGTACCTGCCACCTTTAGTATTTAGTATGCACAGCCTCTAAGCAGTGCCAAATAATGGTAGATTCAGGCTTTCAATAACATACCGGTATATGTTACACGTCTCTGATTGAAGAGTACGGTGTGATTTCTTTTCTGATTTTATTCTGTAACACAAACACAGACGGAACATCGGATCACTAACAACAACACTAATGGTTACAAACGCTACATTCTTACGCACTCTACGTCAACCACCGATATCCGTTCATTCCACACGCGTGCACACACTCACACTAGCACAGGCAGACATGATAGGAAAACAATTACAAACTGGGAGGTGTGTGTATGTCGTGTTCATGTGTAATTTATATGTGGCCATCTTCATAATGCCACATATAACTTTTTCTACGTGTAAAACTGCTAAATGCTTATCAATTTTTTTTCTTTTCTCATTAGACTCTAGAGTATTTACTTTTTGAGTCAGTAAGGTTTTGTTGTGTGCATTTTTTTTCACCCTGAATCACCTTCCTCTAGTTCAGTTTTAGCAAGTAAATAAAAATCTACATCTTCTGTTTGCATGGTCATAATAATCCTCAGATATTCTTTTAAGCCCCCAAAATCAAATTTCTTTGGTGCCTGCCCACTAACTCCTAGCACCGGCTCTTTAGACACTGAGTCAAAGAATTGTTTTGGACAGGAAAACAGAAGAAATGCCAGCCTTAGAGGAAGCTAGATTTGATTCACTGTGACTGATCAAAAATCCTTTCAACTCCTGCTGATGTATTGTGGTCATTTTGTGGCAGTGGGCAATAAAGAACATCCTTATTGCTGGGGGATACATTGTGATTAGTGATCTGGGTGAGCCCTGATTCACAGAGGCTGGCAGCTGGGGAGATGCATGTGTGCATAGACGCTGTTGGATGGCTGGATCCTGAGAACATGTTTTATGTCAATACTTGATGGCCGGAGTGTATTTAAGTTTTTCAGCATAAAGATCTACGCCCTGAAAAATCTGTTTTTAAGGCCACAGTGTCTCTTCCTGCAACAGACATATGGAGCCCAAAGTGTCATATTGGGAAATTTTGCCATTGTGCTCCATGCAGTACATAATCATGTTGATACAGACAATAAATAGTGTCTGCTGCACAGAGGGTCGGCAGTCACTCACTAAGTATAAAAGTGTCTGCCATCTGATTAAATGTAACCGTTTGCCACTATCCCAGTAGCAGTCTTGAAGGCACAGTAGTGGTTCCACCTCCTAAGGAAATGACTTTCATTTGTTTTTGTTTATTATGAGAAAATATTTTTTCACTTAATCATTCAGCACTGGACTGGCACTTTGAGTGCTTCTCCTTACACACTGCCAAATAGCGCATTCTCATGGTCCATGGCTTCTACATCAGAAGTGCTGTCGCTTCTTTAAAGGGACAACGAGGAGTTTTGGGAAAGCAAAGCGTTTTCACACTACATTTATGAGCCTCCGCGCGCACCGTAAAATTCTTTGACCGGCGAAGACAGACTCATGTTTTCATTCATCAAGAATTAAAGTCAGAGGTTCAAAGAGGTTCACATACTGTCGTAGTTCCGACCATAAACGGCGGTCCGGCTGCGTTATTCTCATGACTCACCACGAAGGAAACGCTGGTCGGCTCGACCAGCATTTCCGCCACCACTAATAATAACAAAATAACGATAGAGACAAAACGATATATTTATCGAAAATGGGCCCATTAACAAGTGTGGGTAGCGTAGATTCATCCACATTAACGTGAGATTTTTTTATAACCGAATAGAAACTCCTCGTTGTCCCAAAAAATAAATTAAATAAATAAAACTCTTGATGTTGAAAAAAAAAAAAAAGGTTTGCTAAAAATATCAGAGATGAACACTGGTTTAAAACGACCTCCTTCTAATCTGATAGGATTGAATATCACTGGACTCACATTCATACTTTAGCCTGAGCTGCCAAAATCTTTTTTTGTGTGCTCTCTTAACTTTATGAACTATTATTTTATCCTTGATTGGTGTTTTAATTAATTAGTTTGCCATTTTGTGCTCTTCTATTCATATTTCACATAAAGATATTTAGCTATTTTCATGTTCATTGCTTACGGTTTAGTTTTGTACACACACACACACACACACAAAGAGTTTTAGACATTGTACATTCTTTTATTTTCTTGCCATTTTTCTGTTATATTTGGTTCTTCTACTTGTTTCACTACTCACATTGTGTGACACCTTTGTTGCCACTGTGGCTGTGAGTCATTTCCCCCTGGGATCAATAAAGACCCTACCTAGACTTGAATACACTCCGTTCCCCCTGAGAATGAAATGACTTGTATCAGTCATTCAGTGAGAAAACTGACCAGGAGCTCAACTGAACTGGAAAATGAACTGAAGTGATCAAGTTCCTTTTTTTTTCTCTAAAAGGTTTATTCTTTTGAACAAATCATTCATGTGTGATGCTCTGCTGTCAGCCAAATCAACCTGCAGCAGAACCCACTAGTGTCCAAATGCTGTTCTTGCACTGAGAGGTGCTTACGACTGGCATCCCTATACGGTACACCAGCAGCTCAGCGGTGGACAGGAGAGCCCTTCAGAGGGTCATTAATACCGCCCAGAAGATCATCGGCTGCTCACTGCCCTCTTCGGAGGACTTTTTCAGCTCTCACTGGCTCAGCAGAGCAACCACTGAACAACAACACTGAAAGATCCATCCCACACTGCACATCAGCTGTTTGACCTGCTGCCCTCTGGTAGACACTCTAACTTCGTCCCATCACGGACAAAGGAAACTGAAGAACTGCTTCCACTCTAGAGGCACAAGAGATCTAAACATTACAGGGCCCAAGCAGTGAATGTCAGTGTTTTGCAATGTGAAATACCCCACAAGTTCTTCAGCTATCTTTTTTAAAGATGTCATATTGTTTTAATTAGCATGCAATGTACATTTTATCTATATATTTTGCACTTTAAATGACTTTCAACTGTTCACCTTTTTTAACTGCGGTGTGATGTGTCAATGCAGCATCTGGATTACTACTGAATTTCTTTGTACTGATGTGCAATGATAATGAAGGACCATTATATTATATTATATTACTATATTATCAGTGTCAGTTGTTCCGGCACAGTGAAACCCGGCTTTATATGAACCATGACGCTCCCAATACACAACAGACTTGATGTTTACATTGTGAAGCTAAATGTTTGCTCTCTGTTCCATTTCAGCTGGCTGTGTGATTGAGGCTTGAAGCATAACAGGCAGAGGGAATAATTATCCATACAGGGAGGAAGTTGGGCTTAAAACCCACCACCCCCAAGGGTGCCCGCTAAGCACAGCCCAAATACAGCCTGTCTGTAGTGATGATAAACAAAACAACAATAACAAGCTCCAACAACTCCATAGGCAAAAATTACATTCACTACACTGTTGTAACATGACACGTGTCATGTTTGTAAATCTAATTGGTTGTTATCAGATAGGGCTGCCACAAACGATTATTTTGATAGTCGACTAGTCACCGACTATTTTTTTCGATTAGTCGACTAATCGGATCATACGTAAATTGAATGTAAAACATACAGCTTATCGCACCAGCATGCAGCTGCTCTTATATACCATCATTAGCTTTCAGCTTGAAGTGTTTAAGGTATATGTTAACTAAAAATAAAGACAATTAAGATGGTAGTTCATTAAACTTTTAATGAAATATGCAGCTTTAACTGTAGCATAAAGTGCAAACAGCTGAGTAAAATAAGGATAAGGCACTGGCCTAAACAACACCAAAAATAAATACTTAAAGGTTTTTTGTCTTTCCTTCATTTGTCTCTGGCATTAAACACAGCTACATTTAAATAAAATGAGGTGGACACCTGAAACGAAGGAATTGTTCACAATAATAAAGTTTTGGTAGGCCTATCAATCAAATATAACTTGTGCTCATTGTAAATAATAGGAGTCGTTCTGTTAAAAAAAAATCAAATAGGATAAGACAATCGTCTTGTCTGAAAAAAATTAAATGTTCCCCTTTTACTGTCACAGAAGGAGAAACATGGAAAGACTCCACCAGAAAGTTCTGTGTGAAACTGTCAAATGAAAACAAGTGAAACTGAGGTGCAGCTCAAACTCTGCAAGGTGCGGACTGTGATGAGAAGCTACCGGAAAATATTGACGTTGTTTTACGCCGGGAGAGAAGACTTGCTCGTTGAGATGAGCGCTCATTACGTGACCAGGACGCTGTGACCAGACGCGGTAACGTTCTAGTTCTCCAACACCGACTCTCAAAGTCCGCGGTTTTTTTTTTAAATGAGGAACGGCTGTTTATCAGTCCGTGATTTAAAACGATGGAGCGGCGGTACCGCTCCTATAGCGCTTCTCATTTAAAATGACAGAGAGAGAGAGAGAGAGAGAGAGGGAGAGGGAGAGGAGCGGCGGCGGCGGCGGCGGCGGGGGGGTTACACCGGTGCCGCTTGATGAGGGACAAGACCGGTAGAGAGAGAAAAGAGAGAGACCACCTGTAAACTCACCTTGAGTGAGTGAGTGCAGGTGTGTATGTGTGGTGGGCGGCTGCAGCGGTGGGTGCGTGTGTGGAAGGTGCCCCAGCAGTTTTGAGAGAAAAACAAAGTTTAAAAAAAAGAAAAGAAACGACGCATCGACTATTAAATTAGTTGTCGACGATTTTAATAGTCGACGTAGTCGTGACTAGTCGACTAATCGTGGCAGCCCTATTATCAGATTACGTTTACTGTGAAACAACAACTTTATTGTCTGCGACTACATCAGTCATTGGCCAGCCAGGTAGGAAGATACTAGGGATACCCAAAACACATTTTCTTGCCACTGATACCAATTGTCTGGTATACTGATTATTTTTGGCATGTATTGGGCTCCAGAATGCTATTTGAGTATTTCTTTTGTGTGGGTCTGAGTTACAATTATACATTGCTGTTGCATGATTGTTCATTTGGCTCTTTCTGTGCCCCATAGTGTGTTTTTCCCTACCCTGGCACAGTCAGCCTGATACCTGCACTTCCACCAGAATGCAGGTGCAGATAGGACCAGAGACACTGAGCCCACTCAGTACCTGCGGTTGCGGTATGTATGACCGATATGTTTTGTTTTGGTGCCCTGTTGCGCAGGAGCACAGTGAATAGGGTGGGAGGTGGAAAAACACTACACAAAGTGCTTCTCTTTGTCACAGCTACCATGGTATTACACAGGTGAAGTTTTGAGGTGATGCATTAATGCCAATCTACTAATCATGGATTCACATGAGTTTCACATACAATATTAATTGTATAAAGTGAGATTACCAAGTCTTTTTTGATTATAAAGTAGGTCTAGGTTCAACTTTAACTTCAAAGAACTCTAATTTTCCATTAGGAACTTCAATCGTGAAGAGCATCAGTGCATATCCATATCAATACGAATATTTTTATTTGATCACTTGATCAACTTTCAGCCAATCAGAGGAGAGGTTCAGAGCCTCCAACTGAGCAACTGACGTGTTGCTACTGGAGCTCATTAAAGCAGAGAGCGAAGATGTAAAAGTACACTGTAATGGCTTCTGGTAGTTACAAACCACATCTTCTTATGGATTAACACTTCAAATTAAACACTGGATAGGTGTAACATATGGAACATTCATAGAACTTCTCCAACCATCACAATACAACCCACCTTCCATAGTCATAATCATCATAATTATGCAGATACTCGCATTTTACACAATATTCAATCAATTCTTGATAAAACTATTTCTCACATATTCAATGTACATTTTTTCCATAGCTTCTCTAATCTCTGATCTAAAGAGACATCAACAGAATTTCAAACATCATCAGGGAGATGATGTAGCTATCCATTGACAGGGCATCCCACATTTTGTGCAAAAACACCACAGCAAAGAGGCCCAGAACCCAAACATACTAAATTAAACAAGAACCTATTGCATTCCAGCTCTAAATAGGCAATCAAATTAATATCGACAAACTGACTGCTGTACAGTACTGCTGTGATTTAATCAAGACAACACATATTTATATCCATATTATACTACAACAGCACAAATGTCAATATTTTTGCAAATATTGCAAGTAGGTAATGAGAGCACAGGTTTATTACTGATGCAAAAAGTCAAGTTGGCAGACTCTTGAGATGTTGACATTTTACAGCCCAGAGACAGTCATACAATGTAGAAGTCATTACCATTACACTAATGAGAGCTCAAAACGATGCAGTGAGTTGGCATTTTAATACCAACAAACTGTGATAACACATGTGCTATCTAATCTGGGGTAATATATATCTTGGTAAAAGGAAAACACAATGTAGGGCTACAATATCTGATGTGATCATTTGTATTTGATTACACCACATCTATCCTCTACACATGATTTGAGACCTTTTAACTAGAGTTTAATTAAGTGTTATGAAATTTTATGAACACAAACTGTTGCACCTGATGCAGCTGATGTCATTATAATACCATACTGGTAAGAAACTTTTGATAAAATGCAAATGGAATTTGAGATTTCCTTAACAGTGCAAACTGCAGCCGTGTTGCAGAGCTAATATGACAGCAGCAAATATTTCACGCCCAACAGGGGGTTTCAAAGAGATTAACTCGCCTTCAAATAATAACATGGCAACATTTTATACACCAAACTCTGCTTGTACAAATTCCCCTAGCAACATGAATGTCTTCTTTTATGTGTTAAGCACTTCTAATCCCACACCACATGGATGATGATTTCCATTGATGTGCACTGGGCTTTGCTCTTCTCATTCAGGTGGAAAAGAAAAATGGCAGCAATCTGGCTTTACAGGCAAACTGCAGATGTTAGTTAGACAGACAGATCATCTCTCCGATGGCACTATAACATGTCTATTTAGCACCAGCTACTTTCAGGGCCCCTGAGAACAACCACAAAATCCCTCGGTTCATTGATTTAGATAACCCTGTCAGTCACCTCCAGCTTGAACAGAGGGACAGAGGACAGAGAATGGCATTTCTCATTAGCAGACACAAAAGACACTTGTGCACAAGAATATGGTAGTTCAGCAGTAGAGTTCAGAAGGACAGAGGTGACTGCAAGATAAGGTAAAGCACATCACACTTGTCTGTTTCTACATACTCAGAGCGCAAAATCAGGTGATACACTTACTTGTATGGTAAAGGTAAGGTAAGGTAAAGGTAAAGGTACTTTATTAGTCACATATACAGCTAGTACAGTGAAATTCTTTCTCTGCATTTAACCCATCCCTGAGGAGCAGTGGGCAGCCGCGGTGCAGCGCCCGGGGACCAACTCCAGATTATGAGCCAGTGCCTTTGGTCAGGGGCGCTGACTGGAGGATTAACCTAGCCAACATGTTTTTAGTGGTGGGGGAAACCGGAGCACCCGGAGGAAACCCACGCAGACACGGGGAGAACATGCAAACTCCACACAGAAAGGCCCTGGGCGGCCCGGGATTCGAACCCAGGACCTTCTTGCTGTGAGGCAACAGTGCTAACCACTGTGCCACCGTGCCGCCGTGCAGCCCCCGTGCCACCGTGCAGCCCCCCACACAAGCCCACGCTAAATAACTCAAACTATCACTTTAAGAACAGAGAGAGGACAGCCAGTGATGGCCCATAGGACTACCCAGTCCTTCAAATGGACACGGGAGGACATCTTTACACTTGAAACCACCCCTGCTGAAAAGGGCCACAGTTATTTCCATCCCCTATTTTAGCCATCAGCAAGGCTCTTACAGATGAGCAGCGGGAATCTGATTTAACCAGGGCAGATCTTGAAGCAGAATTCAATCAAATCTCAGCAGTAAACACCTTGGTACAACCCTTCAGTTGGATATTAGCATTTCTATTGTGCAGCTCTGTTGTTGACCAAAGCAGCTCTGCCTTATCTATCAATGCAGGCTTGTCAGGTCCGCACCTCACCGAGTGGCTGCCGGTGCTTCCCATTCAGGGCTGCAGCGCTGGGAGCTCACACTGGCCTGGTTGGGAGCTCCTATCTCAGAGCAAAAAAAAAAAAGGAAGAACAGCATCTGCTCCTCTTTTCTCTTGCAGCGGCGTGCACACACACAAACACACAGATTCACCCCCAACTGCTGCCAGACATACACAAAGAAACACATTTCCCTCCGAGCTTGTCGACCCAAGCACTAAGCGAATGTTTCTTCACCCTTTGGCTAAGAGGAATCTCAGCTCAAACACTACACAGTCCAATAGAGCTCCTTGACTTCAGTTCTACTTCCCATGTTGTTTTTAATGGACTGAAAGTGCCAGAGCTAGAAACTTTTGAAAATCCTATGGAGAACACATTTTAACACTTCCTCTTTCTCTACTAATTATTACTTGTTGCAGTAGTATTTGCATTTCTAAAGCTCATCACAATATTCTGATGGTTAAGTTTTTATTGGTACAGTAGGGAATTGGTGAGTCACAGCAGAATTTGCTGTTCTACTGTATTTGTTTTACTTCAACACCATCATCTCTGCTAGTCAGATCTACATTTTTGATGTCCGAAAAAACAAAACATAATGTACAGCACATCCAATGTTGTCATGAATTCAATGTAAAGAACTGATGTAAACTAACTCCACACAAAGACTCGAAGTGGCAGGCTTTTCTTTGCTCAAACATGCCTGCCAGCTTCAGACCCATAAAAGGCAGAGTAATTTACATACACTACAGGCAATGAGTTTCCATCCATCCTGGTTAAAGTTATATTGTGGAAAGTCCCCGACTCAGACAAAGCAACTTTTCCTCTAATTTGCTTACAGGATGATCCATGAAGGAATCAAAACAAGGACTGGTTGCTGTGCATAAGTGAACATCTGCACCAAGTTGAGCCGTTTTCAGCTTCCCTGTCATCACAGTGCTGGGAGCCTGTTGAGTCTCTGAGTCACAGTGGGTGGTTTTTTTGAGCTTCAATTCAAAGTGAATTGCATTATGTCTCATCTCCAGTGTTGCAGTCCATATGTGTGAACAGGAGGGTTACAGCAAGCAGCAACCACTACTACAGGATAACACTGAGACTAATTAGTAACAGTACAGCCAGAATGAGAGGCTCTGCCAAATGTTTCTCAAATTTGGGCACTTGGGAGTGGATCATTGCATAATTGGCAATACAGACAACTGCCTCATAGTTTGGCCTCAAACATTTAAGTCACATTTATTTACACTGAACACACAAAAGCTATTAGACATGACTGTCTCATCGCATCATGCTAGCCACAGGAAGTTTAATCTCTGAGGAGTCCAACCACAACAAAAGTGAAGCTGTAAACAGCAAAGTCCACTTTTTTTCTGTTTCATGTTTTGTTAGCAATTATGAAGATTATTTTTGTCATAGCAGGGGGTACTTACATGACAACAATACGTAGCGGGGCTTCTTTGCTTGAATGAAGGGCAACTCCCATGGAGCAATGAAGAGAACTGGATGGTGGACAGTCCTGGTGACCAAGATCAGTACTACAAGGAAAAAAGATACAGGTCACAATGCTGTACTATTTTTTTGTACATTTGCGAATTGCATATTGTATTGGTGAGCATCTTTAATTGAAATTAACATACCATCATGGTGAACTGTATCTAGCTGTCTTTATAAATATGAATGGCATGTCTGCAGTTTGGTTCCTACCTCCTTCTTATGATTAGTGACGCACTGTAACTGTGACTGTAACTTCATCTCTGAAATCTCAGATTTTCATGCTGTCTTCCGAACTATGGAAAAATATTCAGTTTCCTCTTTTAATTTTACTTTAACTCAAAGCAAAGCTCTTGTGATGCTTTTCTTGATCAAGAAAAGATCACCGACAACACTGAGTTGCTAACTAAAAGCAGCTCAAGAATACTAGACAGGCACACTGATTATCCTTTGAGCAATTCAAACCCATATACACTGCCAGAGATGTTTGACAGGAAACTCCTAACATGATACATAATTTCAAACAGAAGATAAGTACATTTCTTTTAAAGCTGTGATTCTGAGATCTGATTGAAACTCTAAAGACCATGTCGCTTCACAGGATACATCTAACAGCTCCCACTATCAAACATAGAGATGATATCTCTGAGTAATCCTCGACCATGTTATTGTTTCAGTTTCTGTCCACTGGAGGGCAATTGCATAAAGCCATGATTCAGCTCCAAAGTACTTGAAATGTCAACAGAACCCATGTAATGACAGTACAAATCAGGTTCAGCATAACCTTGAGTGATAGCAGTAAAAACCAAGCCATAGAGCGAGGCCGGCTGAATAGGTAATAGCCTCATACAACCTGGCAGCTGGGGCTTCTGATTAAAAGCAGCATCCACAGATGATCTGCTGCAGTTTACGACAGCGATGTGAGTTAAAGTGTACCTCTCTGAACTTTTCTCAGTTAAAAGCTGTACATAAAAGCTGTAGAGAAAAACAACCTAAAGGCTGAATGGAAGGAGTAACCAGCACTCTAGATCAGAGACTGCATAGTGATGCAAACTGTGAGTACTTTTCAACGTTTGAGGCCATTATCTCAATTTTATTTCAAAAGGTTGTGTAAAACCCCACAGCGCATCGCCAATGAATTCCAGTATTATTAAACCAAATTACTCAATATGAGGCAATAAAAATATGCATGCAAGATTAAAAAATAGAGACAGATGGTTGTTCCAGGGTCTCATCTTCATCATCAAACCACCCTGATGACAACCACGGTGTGGGCTCTTTAGAAAAGACCAGGGCCCGTATTCCTAAAGATTCTAAGAATCCTCTCAGAGAGCTTTAAACAAAAGCTAGATAAAAAATATACTTTTGGTGATAATGGGCAAAGGATGGACCCTCAAATCGATAAATTTAACCATAGAATCCAATCTTATGAAGACTGTGTAATTGTAAAAAAAAAAATATTTCACATAAAAGAAAATATCTGTTAAATGAATAGTAAGCTATACTTTAAAATTATCCTACAAAATGTGTGAAAACTTGCACAGTATCAGCATAAGCTGATAACTAACCAGAGGTAAATGGAGCCACTCAGGCAAGAATGGAGCAGAAGCCGGGAATAATATCTGTTTTGGCGGCATGAACAGGTGCAGAGACGAAAAGGTCTGGAGCCTCACTACTTGACCACAAGATAATGCTTTGAAGGATATATCCTTGAACAACAGAAATGCTCACATGTGGAATTGCTTAACACATAAGAGGCTAACTTCATCTTTCACAAAGAAGCTCATGCGGCAAAATTCAGCTCGAACTGACAGAATCATGACAAAGATCCAGCAGCTAAAATCCAGCCTGCAATTCACTCGAGCTTAAATCGACAATTTACCCTTTGTGGGGGAAGATTGGATTACTTAAAACGCATCAGCAGTCCATGTAATCTCAGTGCACAGTCAGTGTAAACAATGTCATTATTTCCAAAATGGATTATTTAGACTGACAAGATCATAATTGTGGCTTGACCCAGGATAAGGAACATGAATCCTGAGCAGAATCAAAACATTAAATATGGGATCAATGAGATTCAGCGAGCCCATCACAGATGGAAGTGGGAACAAAAGTGACAAAGAAGGTCAATTGTTGTCAGATTTTAGATCAAAAGACAAAAGAAATGACACTCTCCAAGGCAAAGGCCCAGATAAAAATACGGCAACTGATGTAAACAGTGGCTTCACCGGCTTATAGGAGGAAGTGAGCAGATGTATTTCCAGCAATGTATGGTCTAAGAATGAGGACATTTATTTGATATTAGCTCTTCTAATCTTTCACCACAAGGTTAATGCACACTAATGATCCAGACATTAATTGGATCTATCAGCTGAAATAACACATTCTCACCTTACGACAGTGTAATGTAATTCAAACATTTTGTCCTCAAAAATGTCTTGAACTACAAATGTTGAGAACATCATACACTGTATAGGCTATAATTCACCATGAGTTTAAGAAACTATGTAGAAGTACATCTTGTGCTTATGCAACATGCGCTTTATAATGTTTCCTCTCAACAAGAATGCCGTCACTTCATGGGAGCTTTTAATGTCATATTACAACTCCAAATAATACTCAAATGACAGTTTGTGAAAATGTAAAAACCCCACCACAGTGAGTGATAAAAACTTTGACAGCCTTTTACTCCTGGTCCTAGCCCTGATCTTCGAACAGGAGCTTTCAGTATCGCATTCTTGCATTATTCCTACAGTACAACCAGCAAGGAGCAAAGACTTTAAACTTAGGAACTCCTATCTGCTGGACATCTCAATTGAAGTTAGGGTTAATCTACAGAGGCCCAGTGATATGGAGCACTCTGCCATCTCATATTTTAAACTTACTGTAGCTCATGCACAATTTACGATAGTAATTAAAGGTTTATTTTTATCTCCACAAAGTCATCTTTATCTCTGTAAAATGCCCAGTATGGTTGTCTGCTGTGTGTGCAATCTTATCTTTTCTCTTTTCTTCCCCTTTGCTTTTCTCATATTTATTCTTCTTATGATGGAATAAGTTAGGCGAGGAGAGAACCTTGATCCGTTGTGTGTGTGTGTGTGTGTGTGTGTGTGTGTGTGTGTGTGTGTGTGTGTGTGTGTGTGTGTGTGTGTGTGTGTGTGTGTGTGTGTGTGTGTGTGTGTGTGCGTGTGTGTGTGTGTGTATTTACACTCACATAAAAAATAAAATAAAATGATACAGTTCATGAACCTCCTATGGTCCACCACAAAAACTATAAGATGATTGAAAATGCTGGTAATTAACATTCTTAATTAATAGATCCTTAATCAGTTGGAAGCCAGTTGAACACAACAAAAACTAGCAATCTCACACTGCGGTCGAATGAGTATGATTGCGGCTCCCCGACATGTATGAGTCATGGCAGGTAATTCCACAGGGCCATTGTTTGTTTGACAGCAGCACACTCCCTCCAACTGCTCCTCTGATAATGGTGTTTATGTACTTTGGCTCCACAAAGCAAAGCAAAATGGCCAAACTAACAATAGAGGCAGTGGACGGAGGCAGCCACCGAAATGGCACCAATTCATCCCCCAAGGTCTGAGAAGAAAAAAATCCACAGCATTCACCTCGGTGTTAATCACACAGGCAATAAGTCACTTATCCTAATTATGATCCACCTAAAGAAGAAAGACAAACTACAACATTTTTTGTCAGGAGATTATTATAGGATGTCAGTCTCAACAGTAATGTGTGCCAGGTTCCGTCCATTCATAGCAGAGGCAATTGCTCTAAAACTGCTCTAAGACAGTAATGATCAAATATGAACTGTTTTGTTTAGGTACATTTCACTGACTAAAAATGAACACGTTAAACTCTAAGACGAGTTCATTCAGGATCAGTTACTTATCACAGGTTGACTGACTGATTTTCTCAATGCATTTAACCTGTTGAAGTTTAGTGTCCATGGATTTAGTTTTTTTTACACTGCAGCGAAACTAGACGGCGATTGGATAAATGCTGTGATTTGGTCCCTCCCATAGACGCTCAATGTCTCTACTTTTGAAACATGTACACTTAAAAGAATAGTTCACCCAAAATTCAAATTGCACTCATTATCTACTCACCCTCATGTGGACTAAGGGCTGGGAGAAGTTTCAGAGTTATCCGTGGCTTCTCTGAGTTACAGGGGGTCTCGGCGTAGCAGTGCATGTCAATATAACGGTTGCAAATGGATACCAACTGTCTTCGTGACAAAAAGACACACTTATTTATTTTTTTTCGGAACAATTTCGCATTTCGGGGCTTCAATACAAGACGGACATTACATACGAGCACTATGGAGGTATTTGGATGTTTTTTGGTGTGTCTTTTTGTTATGAAGACAGTTGGTATCCATTTGTAACCGTTATATTGACATGCACTGCTACGCCGAGACCCCCTGTAACTCAGAGAAGCCACGGATAACTCTGAAACTTCTCCCAGCCCTTAGTCGACATGAGGGTGAGTAGATAATGAGTGAAATTTCAATTTTGAGTGAACTATTCCTTTAACTAACAACAACTTATCACTACACTTTCTGGTGTTAAAAGATATATATTAAGTAAAATATTAAATCAACAGGACATTTTAATATGAAGTGATTGTTGAACTGGCACTCCCACCCTCCTTAACCAATCACAGTCGGGAGGATATTTAAATGCCTTGTAGTCCGCACCAGAACCATTTGACCCTGATGAAGACGTTGTACGTCGAAACGTTGGTCTTGTTTCTGCACTAAGTAAATTATTTGCATCACCAGTGACTCGTGTGCTCCAGGTTCCTCTTTTCGTTTCCTCAACTTTTTTGGTCCTTCCTGAGAGCACCGACCTCCACCTGTGGAGTGGCTGCAACGCACAGATACTCCTTCCTGATTGTTGAACTGTGTTGAGGTCTGGTGACTGTGAAGGTCATATCATAGATTGAAGTCATTTTCTTACTTGTCCAACCATCGACTGACCGCTCATGCACTATGCATGAGGAAAAACTTTGTAATGATTTCATGTGACCCTTCCCTCTATGTGGGGATACGTGAACCCAGACCGTACTAAAATGCCATTACATACATGGGTACTGGGCAGAAACATTACCGCTTCAAAATAATTTGTGAACCCACACAATGACCTGCACTTTGCACTTGAAAAAAAAGAAAGGAATATTTTATTTTATTTTAACTTTTATAAATTTTAGTTTTAGTTTCAATTTGTGGAAGAAGAAGTTTATTAAAAGCTCATGCTTACATTATGCATGTAAAGAGTTATAATAAAACATTTCAAAATGCAAGTGCAACTCGGTTAAATAAAAGTCTGTTGGTCCAGTCATATATGTCATTGTATAGTTTTCTTAAAATCTCATCTCGTCTCGTTCTCGTGAACCCAATCTCGTGTCTCGTCTCGTCTCGTGAGATGAGTGTATCGTCACACCCCTACTGCTTATACCTGTAAAATGTCCGTGTGACTAAAGCTGAGTGTAATTTTTGTTTGTTGTTTTGTGAACTGTGCATTTTCGAAAGAGTCCAATATTTTAAAACCCCATTTGAAGGCAGAGAATCATAAAACAAACTCAGTTTAATACCAAAAACTCATAACACTGAGCAGTGAAACTTTTTTCCCTCCACAGAAAGACCCAAGTAATACTGAATTGCACTGCTCCCTTTCAGACAAGAAAAGGGGGGGGGGGGGGGGGGGGGGGTCAGATGGTGTTGTGTAAAACTGCCAGCTTTTGTTGGTTGGTTGGTTGGACCAGGCCATCCAGCCCAAGGCAGATTCATATTGTTTCACACCAGAGAAGCCTGAACTCTGCTCACTCATTTAAACTCTGCACATGCACACAGAAGTGTTTGCACAGCCATTCTGCTAAACTCTGATAAATTGGATGAAGTTATGCAAGAAAGGAAATTAGATTACCAAGTATTCTAATATAGATCATTTGAGTTGGGATTTGTCAGTTTTTACAAGTTTTTCATAAGGGGTCTCTGAAAAGAATTAATGAAATGAATTAATAAAAAAGAGCTTTTTACTTAAATGCTGAAAATTGCATGAGCGATTCATCATATTCTAGTTCCTTTCTGATTATAAATAATATGTTAAGATTTAAAAATTAGTTGCCACATCAATAGCGCAAATCATTTTACAATTTGCCCGCAAACAGCGTGAAGAGTGTGATGAGTGTTGTTGAAACAGGATCCATTTAACTGAGTGAATGTATTAGCATGGTTTATGGGCTTTGGCATGGTTACAGGTTTCCTTGTAAATATTCATTTAACTGCATTAATCAGCAAGCAAGCTTGACCTCGTGGTCTCTTTCCACTTTACAAGAGGAGCTCCTGATGTTGCGGATATCAAAATCTAAATTCTTCACTTGATGGAGGACCAAATTTGTGTATATATTGTGTCTTGAGATTGCCATCCCAATGGAAGTTACTGAAATATACTGTAAGCAAATCATGTAACCTGGTCACATTCAGACCTCTGAAAGACATTCACATTTGAACTTTTTAACCAAATCTTACTGTTTAAAAAGGTCTTTCTTCCTGGAATGTAGCAGTTTACTTTATATTTAGACATTGTAAATTATCAGGTAGTACTGTATGTCCTTGCTGGATCGCCCACATGGCCTTGAAGCTCTAATCCTCTAGATATCGTTTTTCTATACAACTTCACCGCATCAGCCAACAGTTTTTTTGTAGTTTTGAATCAAGTATAATTACTGACTGAATAACAGATACATTTTTAATTGGGGGTGAGATACATCAAAGGCAGCATTTCACGGTGAGGAAGCTTGAGAGGATGGCAGCCATACAAAGAGACACCAGAGAGACCAGGTTTCACATCCACAATCTGTGGTTTAGGCAACAAAAGCACTTTGGTCAGGATTAGGGAGAGAACATTGTGTCTCAAGCCACTGAACTTCTGTTGCATAAAAACACACCACACATCTTTCTCTAACTTTAGCCGAGTGCTGTGTTAGCCTAAACATGACGTACAAAAGTTTAATACAAGTGAACTGTAAGGTGCTACATACCGTATTATACTATGTGGAAAAGATGCACCATCTTTAAAGGGACAGCATGTAGCTTTTTTGGCTTTTTATTAGCAAAAATCAAATATTGCTTTCATAAATACGTATTTACCGAAGTCTAGCCCAAAGAGACCAAACCCCTATCTAAATGAATCGGGGCATGGTCAAATCCATGCTTTAACATGATAGGACGGAAAAAACACAGTATACACGATCGCCGGTGAAATTAAATACAAACCAAAACCAAAAAAACCATAGACTTTACCACAGAATGACGTTTAAATCACTATTTTTCGGGGCCGGTGCGTGGCAAGGCAAGGCAAGGCAAGGCAATTTTATTTGTATAGCCCGTTTTTACAAACAGTTTGTCTCAAAGGGCTTTACATGGCATCGTAGCAACATCCTCTGTCCTTAGACCCTCACATCGACTGAGGAAAAACTCCATGGAAAACCCTTTTAACAGGGAAAAATCGGAGAAACCTCAGGGTGAGCAACAGAGGAGCGATCCCTCACCCAGGCGCAGAGGTTAAAGCGGCCGCCCCATGTGGAGGCTACAGTCCTCAATGCAGGCGTCCCCGGTTCGAGTCCCGCATCGGGCAGACCTTTCCTGCATGTCATTCCCCCTCTCTCTGTCTCCCCCTTTCCTGTCTGTCTCACTGTGCTATCAAAATAAAGACAAAAAAAGCCAAAAAATATACTGCGTGTCCCTGTGAACCTGAGGCCTATGTTGTCTGGAGCAACGTGCTCCTGCAGGGTCTCCCATGGCAACTGGTTGTCAGGTGAGGGGCCAGACTAAGAATGGTTCAAGAAGACCCCATCAGAAAAGCAAAAGAGGTCACCCTGCCTGGAGGAGGTCCAGGCCTGGACAGGGGGCTCATGGTGCCTGGTCAGGTCCAGCCTCAAGAGGCTACATGGAGACCCACCCCCCCATCCTGTGGACCCACCACCCACAGGAGGAGCCACTGGGGTGGCGTCCCGCTGCCAGATGGGTAGCAGTGAAGTCAAGGGGCCTCGGCGACCTGGACCTGCGTGGCAGTCAGGCTCTGGGAACGTGGAAGGTCTTCTCTCTGTCCACGTCATCCACTCACCCACAGCCTTAGACTACGTTTACACGTGCCCGGCTATTTTCATGAACGGACATTTCACCCTCTCTGTTTACAAAAAAAAACTGCGTGCACACCAGTCCGTTTTCAGAAAACTTTTCATTTACACTAACCCATGTATATATGCCGTCAAGAGCATGCCAAACCTGTAGGTGGCAGTGTAGCGAGAAGCTTAAGCGCACGTTAGCCAATCAGAATCCCGCACATGATCCCGCATAGCAACCTGATAGCAACAGCAACAGCAACAGCAACAACAACAACGTCACTTGCCCTCCTTGTGTGTAAAGTTTTAATATTTTTTCATGCAAGAAAGTAACTGTTTCGATGCCAAATATACGGCCAGTTTATCCAAATGACGGCTGTTTAGAAGTTTGCTCCGATGTTTCTCAGAGAGGTGAAGCTTTTTTTTTTTCGGAGAAGTGAAGCTCCACCTGTGGAGCAACAACCGGGACATCACAGAGACAGTGTCCGCTCTGCAATGCTGCTCGGTCGGCCAGCCTCTGTCGTCCTCCCGGGGGACAAAACGATCGCTAATTAACTTACCCGCAGGTTTTTAGAGGTTTACCACCAGCTGGTTAAATTATTTTTGTCTGTCCACGTCACCCACTCACCCACAGCCTGAACCTTCTGTGCAATACACACCCATTACAATCTCAACATTTCTCCGAAAAATGATCCTGATCATTGAATCAGTGATGAAATAAAATGTGGAAAAACATCAGCATCATGTAGACCAGACTTGTGTTTACATTTTAAAGTTTAAATTAACTCTCTAGGTGAAAGTTTGCTGGAGCAATAAATGTTTGATTGATGTCTAATTCTATCTGCCTCAGCCTGGGCTGCGTTTATCGTCGTGGCAACCTCTGAGCCTGAGGCCAGAAACACAGCTGAGACCAACTGATTAATCAGGGACTCCTCTGATATCACTGCAGTTAATCTACTTCTGACCCCGATCTCCCATACATTTATATGAAGTCTCTATGTCAGTCTACAAAACACAAACCACTACATATAAATTCTGCTTTGCATTGACACAGTGAACAAGCTCCTGTAACCTTTGGCTGAGGCCAGAGTCTCCAGAGAAGGACCCGTCTCATGTGAGATGAAGTCATTGTCCTTTTTTGCTGAATTGAACCTAAGGGTCAAAGGTCAAAGTAAACACTGACATGCTGCACATTTCTTTCCATACGATGCCAGCAGGGTTTCCGTTGTCCGGTAATTACCGGACTTTGGCCGGTAAAATCTGCCGAAGTCCGGAATTTTCTAACCCCGCCGGTCAAAATATTCCCGAGCACAATTTGAATTTTATTAAAAAAACAAAAACGAAATCAGAGATTTCACTGACATCTACCCTGAGTGGAGAGAGGCTTCACTCTGCAGAATCGCATCAAAACAGCACAGTGAAGTCGCCTGGCGGAGAGCAAAGTCTCAAGACTGATGCGCATTTCAAGCTGCGCGGAGACACTGCACACATTAGATTTTAAAACAGCTGCAGCACATTTCACACATGCGAAAATGCGTAAAAAGTAAAAGAAAAAAATAGAACTTGTCAAGGGTATTATATTATATGCACGACGCGTGCACACCTAAACCGGACTCTATAAACACTGGTGCGCATATCATGGGACTCATGGCTCATTATAGCCGACTGCACAACTGAAAATATTGTAGCAACCCCGCAGTAATGTTCTTGTTATTATGTTTAAGTTCCGTGATTTCTGACTGACTGTGAATGTGTATGGGCAGGTAGGGTATGGTTGGATGAGAAACTGAGGGGCCGGGGTGAGCGTGAGGAAGACAGCTGTGTGTCTGTGTTTCTGTGTGTAGGTGAGTGAGTGAGGAGGAGCAGAGGAGGAAGTGAGAGCTGTCAGATAAGTTTGTGTTATGTTGTTGTAGTTATGTCGGGCCGGACCCTACAATATCAATAAGAACGTGTGCTTTACATAGACGTCGGACGCGAAATAGCCTCCTTTCGGTGTCGTTAACCGATTGTGTCAGATGCGCCAGGGCGCGCACCTCTGTGCCAGGCTCGCGCTCTGCCGCGATTTGTGTTAACATCACAGAGCGCGCGAGAGATTAATACACACATTCACAGGGCTACACATGATACACAGACACACAGCTGAGGGGCCGAGGCACGGCATGGAGAAATGCGCATCTGGTGGCGTGACCCCAGTGGGTGCTCAACCTGGTCAGTGGGTGCTCGTGCCCCGTTACGATCGCGACCCCCGCCACAGTGTCCTTGCAATAAACCTGTGGGAAACACTGACCTGGCTGCATATCATTTATCATTATAAGCTCAATAAATTCAGATCATATTTGACCGGAATTTCAAACATTTGTCCGGTAAATTGAAAACCTGCCGGTCACGTTGTCCGGTGACAGCGGACAGCGGAAACGCTGGATGCCAGTGGAACGACAAGAAAACAAGTTATCCCCTTATTCTTCAAAGAAAAATCAAAGTCAATATCCACAAAAAATAAGTAAATAATAAAAAATGAACAAATTAAATACATTATGCAATAATCGGTGATACAGAGAGACAAAATGCCTATCTCATTGCTCATGGATCATGCTAAGTCAAGCTCCAATACAGGTAGTCAACCTGGTTTGCTGTTTTAAATGTGTTAAAAGCTATAAGTGTCAGTACACACGGTGCTATGCAGTATAAGTATTTGTGCTGTTGTTGTATTTGCGGTTGGTCTGTTGCAAAGCAACTTGTGCGCATGCGCTTGTGAAACAACATGATTGGCTTATAATTTTCTGTTAACGCAGGTGATTGGCTGTCCGTGAAAGGGGGCGGGATATGCACCACCTTTGCCGTCATAGAATTCTCCATTCAAAATGATCTGAGTGATCTGTCTCTACAATATAGAACGTCTCTGCCGGAGGATGATCGACGTAGTTGTATTTGTTTTTTTCTGCCGTTATAAAATACTCACAGTTCTACAGCTTAGCAGCATTAGCAGCTAGATCTTATAATGTTGAACTGTTCTTATACGAAGTGCAGCCAAACACCAGGCTGAAGCACTGCGTAATTGGCACATCCTGTGTAACCTTTTGCTGTTAAATATGACTGAAGGCACGAGTGGAAGTCCACACATGTATTAAAAAAATAATAACAAATATAAAAACGATAGTAATTGGTCAAAGATATTGTTAGCAGTTGGCGTTAGTTTGCGAGCATGTTGGTCCTCGGCGGCCACCATCACTTATTTGCCGACGGGAGGGGCGAGCGAGTGAGCACTGCAATCGAGAATCTGAACGCTGGATGTCACAGTTTAGCCCCAATACGGCTTTAAACATTTTAATTGGTACATTCAGTGTCGACCTCTTGGTGATTTTCCAACAACATATCCTTACATGTTGATTAAAAAACATGATTCCCTCCTATAACATGTTCATTCTCACAGGTAAGTTGTATCTGAGCATCATTTATGGAAAAAAAGGGGTTCAAGCCGCCAAAAAAAAAAGAAGAGTAAAAAAAAGAAGCCTTGGTGCATCATGTGTCCAGGCTGTTACTAAGGCTTAGTCAGCAGGCTGACAGTAACCTTTGGCAGACACCTCTGACTTGCTCAGTGTCAACAAGACCAATCAATAGAAACCATGGCCATCCTGTTATCAAAGTCTTTCCAAAGGCACAGCCTGTGATAGATGTGAAAAGAAAGGGTAACCAAAGCAGCTCAATGACAGACGGGATACCCAGGTTTTGGTACTGAAATCATAATATGGTTATAGGTACAGGTGCTGTACGTTTTAAACAGAGTCCCACAAAAAAAATGCACATGGCTTATTTACAGCACCAAGACAACCTGAAACATTAACCATGATGTATAGCGGAGACAGTTACAGAAAAAAATGTAATAAATGTTCACAGTGAGCCAGGGGAGCCTCAACAGCACACACACCGCACAGTCTGGAACATCCAGTCTAACCAACAGAAAGTTAATTTACGAGAAGTTAGCTGAATTCTTATGGAGCAAGAAATTGGTTCACTTAAACGTTCAGTTGCCTCAAACTGTTGAGTCTCCTTCACAGAGGAATATGTTGCCACTGTAAATTCAGATTGGGTGTAGAGAATTTCATCTGTTGCTGCGCTCCATGCAGTGGATCTGCCAGGTCATAGTATTAACTTTTTTATTTTTATCAAGTCCTGACTGACATACACAATGCATACAGTATTTGAAATTTGTTTATTTGGATAAAACCCCTTGAGATGTACCATCTCGTTTTCGAGGGGGTCCAAAAATTATATATAAATTAAATTAATTATAATATAAATTATCCATTCCTTGTTAGTGTGTTTGATTCTCTTACTTATGTGAAATCAGACTAATAAGAAGCTTTGCTAAAGGCAACGTTTGAAGCTTTTTCAAGAACCTAAAAAATAAAACCTTCAGTCCACACTTCACTTCCACAAGTTCTAATGACGAATGAGTGTTTTGCCGCAAAAATCCAGATTTCTCCATTTATAGTTGGATATTAAAGGCCATTGTCTGTGGGAGTGCACTATGGTCAAGAGATGTAGAGGGTCTGGGCTGATGAGAACATGGCTCAAACGAGACTGGCTGAAAGTTTCAAATAAACTTAAGTGAGAGTTGAATTACTAGATTATACACTGAACAAAAATATAAATGCAACACTTGTTTTTGCTCTAATTTTTTATGAGCTGAAAGATTTACTTTTTCACGGTCCATTTCTCTCAAATATTGTTCACAAATCTGTCTGTGTTATGCGAATGTGCCATGTCTGTAATTTGTAAAGTGAAAAGTCCTCCACAAATTACCTACCATATTTCGCCAAACACAGACGTCCCGTGATAATACTACTGTAGTCCCGTGCGAATCTGCATCTCAGTGACTGGGGGATATTTATTGTTTTTATTGTGCCCCTATTTCTACTTCTTTCCCGGTTGAAACATGGGAGACTGCATAGAAATTATGAGTGGCAATTTTGACACTATTTTAGAATAGAATAGAATAGAATAGAATAGAATAGAGAATACTTTATTCATCCCTAGCAGGGAAATTCAAAAAAATGTTTAGGTGCAAATACAGTCTTGTCTCGGTACTGGAGACCCATCTGAAGAAACGGCAAGCTCAGATCCATAAAAAGAGAGAAATTTTGCAGGATATTGAGATGGATGCGTAGCAGCATGCAGTAAGGAACATTTTTCTATCTTTCAACAGGCTTAATACAAACACCATGACGGCCCATTATCCCGACAACAACTGCACACTTTTCTGAAGTCACGCTGCTGCTTTGACATTTTATTTACAGTTGCCATGACGACTACATACCTTTGACGTCGTATCCGGGCCTTAATGTCAGTAAATTCAAGTAAAATACAGACTTGGACTTATCCTGCGCGTATGCACCGCAAGAAACTCAGACGTGGGGGGTAATTTACAAATTACCAGACGTCCCCAGGTAATACTAGTGAGCACTTCTCCTTTGCCAAGATAATCCATCCACCTCACAGGTGTGGCATATCAAGATGCTGATTAGACTGCATGATTATTGCACAGGTGTGTATTAGGCTTGCCACAATAAAAAGCCACTCTAAGGCTAGGTTTACACGAAGACGGTGTGAACAGAAGACGCAAAAGTGGCGTCGCGTCTTCACTTTTTATTTCGCGTCTACACGATCGTTCTCGGGAGGAAATCTGTGTGCATACGGAGACGCAAAAGTGTGTACAAATCCATTGCTAATGCACGCCAGACCACTAGGTGGTGCTGTCACAAACGCCGCGATGCGTACGCGCATGCGTAGAACCTTCCTTCTTTTCGTCACTGTGCCGGGAAATCAGAAAAGGAAAACATGGCTACAGCTACAACAGCACGACCTCGAGTGTGATATTGCTTTTATACAACAGTGCTACGAGCGCATTTTAGAACAGTAATAAACTACAAGAGATTATGATTTGTTTGTTTATTTAATCATTTATTTGGCTCCGCCAACAGAAATAGTTTCGCAACTGGAAGGGAGACAAGGCTGTTGCCAGGCAACACATAAACATTTCATACTAGCTTGCTACTAGCTACAAGCTTTTCCACCGAGCTGCTTCCAGTGCTGGTTCTGGTTCTGAGCCCGTGTCTGATTAGCACCGGAGCAACAGGACCAGCATGAAGACACAGAGACGTTATCGATACCGTATTACATTTGTTTACCCGCTGTGTAATCATTATAAACACAGTTGAAGCTAAGTAGCTGAGCTACGTGGCTAACAACAGCTAAAGCTAATATCAAAACACATCGCCGTCAAAACGTAGTTGCCCCGCGGCGATTTTTTTCCAGCCGGGTTTAGTAGAGATTTATCTCCAATTAGACGGACCAGGTCAGGTCCAGGTTTTAATGTTCAGGTCCGTTTCTAACTGTAGTAGCAGCAGAGAGATGGGGCAGCTCCTGTATGGGGAGCCTGGCTCTGACTTAGCTCCTGCTGTCCAGCTGAACAGCGGAGTGATTATGTCTGTGAAAAGTCCCAGTGCTGTTATACTGTATATCAGCACTCATGGAACGTCTCTTGTCCAATCAAATTGCTCGGTTGGGACCTGTCGGAACTAACTGTTGTATAATTGTAGTTATTGCGGCCAAAGTAGCCTGCAGGTCTGAAGGGTGGATGTAATCCGACATGTTTGTTTGTATCGTGACGTCAACACGCCGACTTGACGTGAGCAGAACAGCAGATCTGAGCCAGTTTTGCGTCTTGGCCTGTTTAGGCGGAGACGCTGCGCTGGAGCGTATTCAACTTTTCCACTTTCAGGGGTGGTTTGAGATTTTTGCGTCTTCAAGCCCCAAAAATGCCGTCACCATATAAACGAAAGGCACATCCGATAAAATATTTTATCGTCTTTACTCGCAAGCGTCTTCGTGTAAACGGCCC